>NW_026695385.1:100625-177649 GCF_029851405.1 Lichtheimia ornata
ATTGTACTTCGTTCAGTTACGTATTGCTCATCTTTTGGCTCTATTGTAATTATACTACTTTACAATGAACAAGAACTCTTTTCTCTTAGCATCTTTTAGCATATCATAAAACATAAAGGTACCTGTATCTCTAAACTTTACAATGAAACGAGGGTCTTTAATAGAACCATGTTGCTCGGCAGGGTGAAAGCGATCTTGTGTCAAACTATGAAGTCCATCATTGGCCAATCCCAGCGGACCTATATTGAAATGTCGCTACCAGCCAAACTGGATCTGAGGGTCGACCTCTTCGACGACGACGACCAAAAAATATTTTGGGCTGTTTGCGACATTGAACGTAAAACGTGCACACAAATTGCTGTTAGCTGAAAATGACCCATTGCTCTAGCAAAAACCGTTTGTTGTTTAGATACGAACTTGCCTTTATGTTGTAAGCGTGATGCTATATGAAAATTGATCGTATCAACTAGGTGGACCCTGGCAGAGCAAGATGAGGTGTGTGATTGTATGTACAGCTACGTTTGCATGAATGAAGGGGTCAATGTATAATTACTTTATGGATCATCCACGAACAGGCATGTATTGCCAGCTAACGGCCACTTTTATCCCAATCATCATTGTTGCGAGATCCATTGCATGGGAACGATGCCCCTGCTCCAGACATTCATTTCCATGATTCAATTATCTTGATCCGAGCTGATTTGGCTGAGCTACGGTCAAGGGAATTCTATCACTCAGGACACTAAAGCACGCTCGATGTAGCTCCAGCCGATGTAATCTTGTGTGAGCGTAACTCAACCAAATCAGCTCGGACCAACCTACTTTAATCATGGAAATGAATGTCTAGAAGCTTTAGCATCATCCACCTACAATAGAATGCACAAAAGTTGGGAATGCACAAAAGTGGCTATTAGCTGCCAATGTATGACATAAAAGTGAGGTTGCGTACCTGTCATGCATGAATCACAGTCCAAGCTTTTAACCCAGTTACACAAACACGTCCCTCTGCATATTTTGCTCTACTTGGGGTCAACTACTTCACAATGAACAAAAAGGCTACTTGTCATATATCACGCACACAAACATAAAGGTGCCTGTATCTCGAAACTTTACAATGAAACATTAAGGGTTTTTATTAGCGCAATGGGCTCCGGCTTGGCCAACGGCACCTTGTGTGGTTTCGCGTTCAATGTCGCAAACAGCCAAAAAATATTTTTTGGTCAATACTGTCGTCGAAGGAGTCGACCCTCAGATCGGATTTGGCTGGTAGCGACAGCCAAAATCACAGGATTGGCCACGATGGACTTCATAGTTTGACACAAGATCGCTTTCACCCCGCCGAGCAACATGGTTCTATTAAAGACCCTCGTTTCATTGTAAAGTTTAAATTAAACGCACTTTATCTTTGTCCTGCAAAGCGTGATACCTGAAGAGTTCTTTGTTCATTTATAAGTAGTATGACTACAATAGAGCCAAAGATGCAGAGGAGCGTGTTGTGTAACTTGAGTCAGTCAACACAGGCGATGCATGATACTTGTACACTATTTAGGAATGAACCTAAAATGCCCAGTCCGCCCAATCATCTTTGTTGCCCATTCCAATGCATGTGACGATTGTCGTTCTCCAGCCCATCATTCCCATCATTAAACTTTCTTGATTCGAGGTGACATGGTAGTATGGTAACAATGGGTGTTGTTGGATCATCATTATCATGTAAAGTGTAAAATGACACACATCCTTTTGCTATACGATTTCTTTTATTTACGCGTGCCTATTACTTATCGCGAGGGTGATGATGGATGATGATGGGTGAGCTGTGTGTTTGGGTGGATGGTGTGTGTGGGGTCATTGAGTGGCCTCAGTGTAATAGCAGTAGGGGATTTAAACTTGGGGTCCGGTAGCTCCACGACTTGAGACAACGCTTCCCTTTCTCTTTGTCGCTCGTCTGGTTTTATCGCCTTCACGACATTCCAATCAAGGTAATGCTCTTGTATGTTGTGAGTTATATGTATAGTTCTGACTATTCATAGGTAGGGAGTGAAGTGGTGGTGGTAGTCATGGTGATATCGTCCCTCTTCTTGTTCGTTGTTATGCCGATCCACGCTTGGTGTCAACAGGTACATTCAAAGCCCAATCTACCAGAAAAGCTTTCCCATTGACGTGTTAGCTTATATTGACGCTGCAATTCGATTGCATAGATGTTGTCTCATTTGGCTTTCGATTCAACCCGGCTACAATGCACCATGGTTTTTGGTTTGCAATAGCCAACATAATAGGTCTTTATGTATACGCAAGAGGCAAGTGCAGTGAAGAAAACGAAGAAGCCTTGCATTGTGTGTGTGAATGCTAATAATGAATGATGCTTTTTGGAATAGGTTTATGGTCAGGCAATGCATCTTTGGACATCATCATGTTTTGGGTTCAACTCCCACCTGTACCTTTCGGCCGTTTGACACCAGTGCTCTTCGTGATAGGTTGTGTTTACCCGTCGAGGATTGGAAAGATTGGGGATGGCTCTTTCTTTTGGGAGGATGAATGAGAATAACGGTGAGCCGGGGCAACAATGAAAGTGATTTTCTTTGTTGTCATGGATCGAATTGGCCTTTGGATGGATCACGTCGTCGGCTGCAGATTGGCTCTTCCACGGAGGTGATCGCCCTTGCAAGATTTTTTGGTGTTAAAGGAGACATTGCATGATGGGTTATGGATCGTCATTGTTCACGCTTGCCGTATTGTCCTGGTACTCATTGACAGCATCCCCTGGGAATTCCTACCGTTATCATGCTGAAGCAACTCTCCTCCTCATGCTCAGCAATACAATACACCAAGCTGTCCATCAGGGTCATGGTTGCCAAGACGATGATGATTGCAGATGTCGATAACAAACTTCACCTTTACATATCCAACATGACAACAACAGAACTTGCTAAAGGAGCGTTCAGCTGGCAATGACAATCGAGCAGCCTACCATTTTGAGAATCCGCTGGGTTGATGGAACGCTTATGCCATTGATGATCATGGAGGTGCGCTACACGTATGCAGCAAAGCGTTTGTATCCCGTCAATCCTTTACATTTTTCGGATCATCCCCACTACAGCAAATGCGCGATCGACAACTTACAAGCTCATGTTCGCATTTCTCCATTTTGCAGCCAAAAGGATACATACAAAAATACACTCGAGGAATCTCTTACTATCTTTAATCGTTTGTTATGTATTTGCAAGAGCAATAGCTGAACCACCTTGATTTCATATAAGCTAAATTAATCTACAAGCAAGAAGTGAATTAGCTAGTTAAGTACAGGTGGATAATAAACAATTCCATCATCGTCTTCATCATCGGTACATAGTCGAAGTAGTCATGGAAAGCATCAAAGACACAAAATGGGAGAGAGTGATGGTGTAGGGATGGGATCTTGTTGTATGCTTCTTTTTAGATGCCAACGAGGTATATATACGGGGATTCATCATGCAACGTCTTGCCAAGAGAAAGGTACAATAAACCGTGCTTGCTTGTGTTATTGTCG
This sequence comes from Lichtheimia ornata, assembly GCF_029851405.1. NCBI lineage: Eukaryota > Fungi > Mucoromycota > Mucoromycetes > Mucorales > Lichtheimiaceae > Lichtheimia > Lichtheimia ornata. The sequence goes on from NW_026695385.1 coordinate 104,152, forward strand.
CTATCGTCATTGTCGATACTGCAATCATCCTCACTCCCCATCATAATCGTAATTGGCGGCTTTATGTACCTCTTTGATTACGTACCTATAACATTGTTCTGGGATGAAGAATTTTAGCACTAAGGTTCCCGAGTTTTTCAACATCGTGGGAATTGACCTTGTAAATATCCGATATCACACAGCCAATGCATAAGACTTGTTCTCTGTGGTAGGTGATGTCGTACTACACAGCGTATTTACTACAATTAGGACTTTTTTGGATTGAGTCATAACACCCACACACCTTCTCTTTCTCCCTTTCTTCATTCAAATCGACTACTCGACGACTATGGTATACCAAGAGAATCTCGCTGCTGTGCTGTATGATAAACATGATTTGCGGATGGTAAAGATCATAAAACAAGCACATTCATCTTTAAACGATAGCTGTTGTTGTATTAGGAGCCGGTCCCTATTGATGCACCACAGCGGGGAGGTGAGCTATAATCGTGTCGTGCATGATACATACATTGTTTGTCGAAAAAGACCTTGTTGACCCGTTTATTTATTGGTTTAGAGGTGCAAGTCAATATACGCGCAACAGGAATATGTGGATCAGATTTGCATTATTATCATGATGGTGGTCTTGGGTCTATGCGAATGACACCTGATAAACCAATGATTCTCGGGCATGAAGCAGCTGGTATTATCACCCAAATTGGTGAGGATGTTCATGATCTCAAAGTGGGTGATCGCGTTGCCATTGAGCCTGGAGAGGGTTGTCAATCTTGCTGCTATTGCAAAGAGGGTCGCTATAACCTTTGTGGCCAAATGAAGTTTCGTGGATCACTCCGACGAGGACCGAATCATGGAACTTTACGTCGATATGCATGTTTTCCAGCCTATCTTTGTCACAAGTAAGCCTTTAGAAAATCGCATTGATTATAAACATAGAAATTGACAATAGTGGGTATAAGGATACCGGATAGTATGAGCTATCAAGATGGTGCGTTGATTGAGCCATTGGCGGTCGCTGTGCACGCTGTATCGATTCGTACTCAGGTACGACCTGGAAGTACGGTGGCTGTACTAGGTGCTGGTCCAGTTGGGTTGTTGACAGCGGCCACTGCTTATGCCATGGGTGCAGGAACATGTATCATTATGGATATCAATGCGTCTCGATTGGAGTTTGCAAGCAAGTACTTGCCTGGCATAGAGACCTTACAGCTACCGATCAAGCCGCATGAGGAGGATTTATTCGAGTGGTCAATGACACAAGCATCATCTATCATTCAATCGACATCATTGAAAGGAAAAAAGGAAGAGGATCAAGTTGATATTGTCTATGAATGCACGGGTGTAGAATCATGCATCAGCTTGTCCATGTTTTTGGCGCGTCGTGGTGGCAAGGTCATGTTGATTGGCATGGGCAATAAGGGTTGTACTTTGATGCCCACCGACATTTTGACGACACGTGAAGTGGATGTTTTCGGCAACTTTCGCTATGCCAACAGTTATCCCAAGGCCATCGAACTCGTTGGAAGCAAAAAGATTCAGCTGAATGGTCTTGTCACTCACCAATTTCGCTTGGAGAACGCCGTGGACGCATTCAAACATGCTCTTGCTGCACCAGACGGAACCATTAAAGTTGAAATTGGCGACTTTGACTTTGAATAGTGTTTTATTATATGTAAACTAGTAGTAGCTTGTCTTGGATGGTAGATTAAAATTGCATTAACCAGCAGTAGACCCTTCTTGTCCACCAATTTATCCTCTTGCTCAGACACCCAATCTATTTGCACTTTTATACACGCGACAACCCACCATGTCCAATCCGCCCGATTTCGTTCAGTCGATACTAAGCTCCATCAAGCAGCAATCAAGCACAAACACAGCCTCCAGCGTAGATCGATACATTGCACAAACGATCCAATTCTTCAAAGCTGTAAAGTTGACTGTCCCTCAGCATTGAGTGCTCAGCTGATGCGAAATGTGAATGGCACCTAGATTGACTGGAGTCAGCCTTGGTTGATGGCCCTTGTTGGCTTCCACGCCATATGTTTTATCACCACGATCGCCCTACGCAACCATCATAATGCGCTATCACTCTATTTCTTCCTATTATGCAAGTATCACTACTACTATTGTGCCTTGTTTGATGCCAGCATGTATTAACGCCATCGTGTATCCACTAGTGGGTCTGGCAGCCATGACACAAACATTGAATCATCTTGGTCAAGCGTATTGGGATCGTTTCTCGACCGTCAACTACTTTGATGAGAATGGCATGTTCATTGTTTCAGTATACGCGTTTCCCCTTATATTCAACGGCTTCTTTACTCTGGTAAGCATTGGATGATGCCTTCTTTCCCTTCCATGTTGCTTTTGTTTCTGATTCATTTTTTTCCATCTCAGATCTTTGTTCTGAAAGCTGCAGCCAACCTCATGATCAAGGTCAAACGAGCACAATTACGGAGCCAGGCACAGGCTAAAAACAAAAAGAAGGATTAGAAGAGTCGTAGCATGTGCAACCATGAATAAACACATGTATGTATTAGCTTTGTTGATTCATGAGTAAGCGATCTGTATCGTTGAGTGACATCGGGAACCAAGGTAGTGGTAAATATACTGACAGGATTGAGAAATGGGGTCGTGAATAAACAAGCGGCGAACATAACTGCCATGTGTGTGATCCATTGACGGGTATAAGCAGTTGAGGAATTAGCACATGTGGAGAAACATTGTCCCATCTGCGGGAGTAAATGACTGCAAGATCATGCAGGTATGATGATTGTTGATGGCGTAATCTGTCATAAAAACACAGCAGCAGCCATGTATAACACCTTAAATGATATACCGGTAACTCCCACGGGATGATCCGATTTCGATGAAAGCAACGATTTCTCTTGATGCTTTTTGACAGGTCCATCCATCCATCCATCCATCCCGCTCATTGAACACAAAGATATTGGTCGCAAGCCATAACCCTGGTTCACTCGTATTATTCATCCCACACAGTGCACTTAGCAATGAAACGTCCCACAAAGATCTCAATCGAAACACAGCAACAGGCGATGCAATTAAGCTGTGTAACGTTTGCAATTTAACACCATATATTTGATGTGACGAGGATCTCCAGCATACACATATATAAGCATTAGCTTCAAGTTGTAGATTGATCAATCATCCCATCGCCTTGTACTTTTAACTTTACCCCCCTACCTTTCCTTTTACAACAATCAACATGCTCGTTCGTCTCATTGTCGTCGCTTTGTTCGCCGTCCAATTGGCAGCTGCCATCTCGGCAGGCACCGCTAAAAATGCCTTGAGATTGCATAACAAGTACCGTTCCAAGCATTCGGCTCCTGCTCTCAAGTGGAACAAGGATCTTGAAAAGTTCGCTCAAAGCTGGGCTAACCGATGTGTCTTTGAACATTCTGGTGTAAGTACTCGATGAACCGTGATTGCCATGAGAGCGTTAAAAATAACATGTGGGTGATCATTATTATTACAGCATCCCGGACAAGGCGAGAATTTGGCTATGGGAATGAAGGACTTCGCTGGTGCTATTGGTGCTTGGTACAATGAAGTAAAGGACTACGACTACAACAACCCTGGTAAGCACTACGTTTATTGTAACCATTGAAGGATTTCGTTGCTCACATTCTTTCTTCTCATTATTCATTTAGGTTTCAGCGGCGCTACTGGTCACTTTACTCAGGTCGTTTGGAAGTCTACTACTGAAGTTGGCTGTGGTGTCAAGTCCTGCCCCAACGGCAAGATGTATGTTTGCTCGTACAAGCCCCCAGGAAACGTCGTTACTCCCGACAACTCTTTCTTCAAGAAGAACGTGTTGCCCAACTAGATGATGGCTTACTTTTAGTCTGACAGCAATCCACAACAGCAGTGCTGAGTGATTGATGCGTGACACTTTTAACGTTGAATGTGTAATAATAAACCTCATTCTCCATTTCCCGAGCAATTGTTGTTTACTTGCATCCAAAAATACCAACCATCATCATCCAAAATATGTCATCTGATGTGACATTTCTACTTTGGATGTAGCATTCTTGCCATCCATATGCCAAATCAATAATGTAGTTACGGTGGGATGAATTAGCTAATGTGGTGGTGATAGAACCTCGAACAAGGCAAATTGATAAGAGGGGAGGAGGGAGGGCAGGTTTTGAGAGGAAAGTATTGCACACATGATGGAGTCTCATAAACCAATGGGACACGACGAGGTCCCACATGGCAACCAAAAATGTATAGTAGAGTGTATCCCTGGTAACCATGTCTCTTCATTGTTGTAGTAGAAGGCCTATGCACTCATCATAATAGTAGTTTGGCTAATCCATGATTAATGCCATTCAAGTCCGTTGCAATGATAAATGTAAAATCACGAGTCTTTTATTTGCATGTACGTGTGGTGTCGTACAACAAAGCTCCTCTTTTTGCCACATTCACACATGTGGATTCTGCATTGATATGTCACCTCTAAATGGAAATCAAGGCGCATGGCCAATCAGATTGATCCACATTCCTTCAAGTATTACAGCCAGCCCGATTGTCGGTTTCTTTATTCTTCGTCTCTCTTCCCCATTTGCAATGCATCATCGTTACCTTGTGGCGTGCGTGCTTTCCTTTTTACTTCCGGCATCGTCAGTACTTGCAGATAAGAGTGCCCAACAATATCTCTCCGAAGGCAACCAGTTCTTGAGTACCGGGAAGCTCAATGATGCACTGATCAGCTTCGACGCTGCCATTGGTAAGGGTGTCTCGACACAGCATGTTCTATAGGTGCTAACGAATACAATAGAGCAAGATCCAAGCAACTACTTGACCTATTACAAGCGTGCGACAGCTTACCTATCTCTTGGCCGTACCAATGCTGCAGTGGAAGATTTCAGCAAGATCCTTGGCCTGAAGCCAGACTTTGAGAAGGCATTGATGCAGCGTGCACGGATATATGCAAAGGAAGGCGACTTTGAACTCGCTCAGAAGGATTTAGAAAAGTATCTTGAAAGCCATCCAAAGGATGCTGAAGCCACGACCTTGGTAGGTATCTATACAAGTGATCTTCGGGAATTGCAATGTTGATTAATCCTATTTATCTATCCTAGTTACAAGATGTGAGCGAGGCAGCAGCAGCAATGAAGAGTGCTGAAAAGGCAAAGGAAACGAATCAGTTTGATGAATGCATTCAGTTTACATCCACGGTGGCATCCATTGCACCTCAACTTCCTCGTGTACGTCAATTACGAGCTCGTTGCCATATTGCCAAGGGAGAAATTGAAGAAGCTGCAGGAGATTTGACGTAAGTTGTATCTTGTTTTTCAATTTGGAATCAAATTACTAAAGAGTGGGAACCATTCGATTTTAGACGTGCTGCCTATCTTGTTCCTTCCGATCCCGACACACTTGTCCTTCTTGCCAAGATAAACTTTTTCTCCTTGGGTGAATCAGCAAGCGCTCTTTCTCAACTCAAGCAGTGTTTGCATTATGATCCAGAACAAAAGCAATGCAAAAAGCTTTTCCGACAAATCAAAAAGATCGACAAAGAACTCAACAAAGCACAAGATGATTTCAATGCCAAACGATATGCAACAGCATCCAATAAGATTCTTGGCACATCAAGGGCATCTGGCATTGTACAAGAATTGGACGAGCCTTTCAATGCATTAGAAAAGGAATTGAATGCTGAAGGAAAGATGCCCAAACGTCTTCATCTCAAGTGCTATGACATGGCATGCCGCATTCAGGGCGAGAACCGCAAAGACACAGACAAGATTCAAAAGTGGTGTTCGGCTGTCCTTGAAATGGATCAAGACAATGTGGATGCGTTGATGTATAGAGGCGAAGTATACCTGAAGCAAAACGAGTTTGAACAAGCTGTACGGGATTTGGAGAAGGCCAACGAATTGAGTGGTGGTGGCAACGGCCGAGTACGACAGGCATTACAAAAGGCACAAAATCTGCTACGACAAAGCAAACGTCGAGATTACTACAAGATCTTGGATGTCCCACGAGATGCTGATACACGACAAATCAAAAAGGCATGGCGTAAAAAGGCACATGAATGGCACCCAGACAAATACAGTGGTGATCTAAGCAAGGAAGAGGTCGAAAAGAAGATGGCTGAAATCAACCAGGCGTATGAAGTGCTCGGAGATGATGAAAAACGGGAACAGTATGACAATGGGTATGATCCATATGATCCAGAGAGCGCACAAGGTGGTCCTGGTGGTGGTCCTGGTGGTGGATCTCCTTTCCATGGTAATCCCTTTGCTCACTTTCAGGGCGGATTTCCATTTGGTGCTGGTGGCGGCTTTCCTGGTGGCGGTGGTGGAGGTCCTTTCACATTTAAGATGCAGTTCTAGAATTTATACATACCATATAATCACCCATCGCTCCTTCTTCTTATTCTCCTACAACTCCATTCTATCTTATTTCCATAAAAGAAGAACTTGTACATTTGCATTGCTATTCGAAAAAACACTTTACATTTATAATCTTTGGGAAGAGCTTATACCATTTGAGTATGAGATAGCATGGATGGAAGAAGGTCTCATTTGGATTTGATCAGATTACTGGTGGGAATAATCGAACGCCGTGTTACACAAATCTCCCAGGAGTTCGGATTAGCAGGGCTGGCTTTCATCAAACTAGTGGCTTATGCACTGCCCTTAAAAAGTTTGCTGGAGACCTTGCGAGCGCAATTTGTACTTCTTTTGCATTTTCTGTTTTCTGTAAAGGTACGTAAGTTCTTTATTGAGCTTGCTTTTCATGATGAAAAACCTCTATATTTGCACGTCAGTCCGAACTATACTGTGGATGACCTAGAACCGCTATTCTTTTCTGAAAAAGCAATGCTCGCTCACACCTTTTTGCACTAAGACTTACATGTTGGTCTTTTACATAGGTTCTCTACTACCATTTTCGTGTCAACCGTATCCTTAGATGTTATGTACATATGGCCAAACGCAATAAATCATTTGTGAATGCTAGTAGTGAAGTTGTCATTTGACCTTGAGGATAATGGTGTTGAGGCTAGATCGCGTTAGCTCTCTTGTAGAGCAACCAAAGGATGGCATCTATGCAGGTGTTAATAACGCTCGCATTGAAGAATAGGAAAGCGTTCGTTGTGAGGAGCGTATTCATCACGTGAAGGCTGCCTAAACGCTGAGGAGCGTGAATCGTCCAAAAGATGCTTGAACACAATTTGACTTTGAATCCTTGTGCATATCAGCATATCCGTGAATGACCACAAACCTCGCTTGGCTCATAGAAACATTCTTGCTACTTCGAGGTATTTACGCGCGAATTACCTATGCATAGGCTGTAATCCACTAGAATTCTGATTATGATGACTAGCATCCCGAGTTGCTCGTTTCGCTTGTAAGCTTTTGGTTCTCATTGAATGGCTTAACACTACCTATGGGTCAATCACCTTACAATAAGCTTACACGTTTATGCATCAGCATTATGATCTTGTAGTATTGTAGTATTTATCTTTATAGGGACATTCAATCCTTTGTCATCCGTATTTACAATAAGAGACTACCTGTGTAATGGGCTCAGCATCAGTATACCCTGCTCAATTTCGCATCCGTTCATCATAGCCTTTCCTACATTTATACCCTACCATTCAAATTTTTATAATGGAGTATAGGTTCTTTATTAAGACAAATTGACCAGCGTCAACGAGGGCACATTGTGTGAAAGTTTCAAGTTCGAGAGGGGCAATCACAATAACAAGGATTGATGTACAGTGTTCATGCATTTATACAAGGTGTCCGACCTATTTAATTTCCACTCCTTCCTCTTCCTCCCATTCTCAACTGTTGGTGCATTCAAGTACATACAACTACCACCTGCGAACGATTGCCCTGCTTCAACCCATCATGTCAATCCCACAGCTGTCTTGATCCGATTGCCTTGATTGAATGGCAAGTCCATGGCGTGTACACAGCCTTCTTGACACTCTACTACAACACACGAGTCTCTTGACACAATACGAGCTCTTGCACATTCCTCTACCACGATCAAACGCAACAGCGGTCTAGGTGCTTTACTTCAATGTCTCAAGCAGCGTTCTTTACTTGCAGCAACCTTCCTTACAGCCATTTTCATGTGGACAGCATACTGCCATTGTATAGAGGCAGCTTTATTTACGTGTAACTTGCTTCAGTACAAACGAATTCCTATGGATAATGCCACATCACATCAACCACACTCCACAATACAAGCATTCTTCACTCGATTGAGCTGCGATAGAAAATGACCAAGAAGTGATTGAACAACAGCCGGATGAAAAAGGAAGCAATCACAGGAGTTCTTTCTATCAACATGCTGGACTAGCAACGGTTATGGATGGATGCAATCAAGTACATTGATAGGTGATCCTGAAATGCCATTTTGGTTACGTGGCACGTCGTCAGCAGGGAAGATGGATCATGTCGCGTGGATATGGCTGAGGCTGATGATGGATTGGATGGCATGGATGAGAGGGCTTACATCTAGACGAAAGGCGATTTGCCGCCATGGATGGTATTGGGACATTGGAGCCAAGGCAAGTACAGGAACTGGTTTGCAATATGGATCAATATGTTTATGACGGCCGCAACCAAGGATACAATGACACAACAATGATACCCACTGATTCTACGCGATCCGCTTGGTTGGTTTCTGGAATGAAAGGGAGGATATGGATTGAAGGGCGGGAAGTGATATTGGATCACCCACATCATTGTATCGAGACGCTTTTGTTCTTTCACACATTACATTCATTAAGGCTCCCTTGTTCGTATGCTGATAATAGACGATAGGCAGTATGTAGCAAATCTTAGGATTGTACATAGATTTAAACAGAAGCTTGTATTCTCAAAGATAATAAACCCATAGCAATGGTACCCAACAATAGTCTTTGTTACAGAAGCTTGGTCCATACTCCATATGTAGTAAGCTTAAATCAGTACGTTTAAGAAAGAGTGAACCCCCACACAATATGGCACGAGTACATACATATGCTTATCTATGACAACATTCAGCATGCGCTATCTTGTATATATAGCCTTTATGGGTACGAAACCTGGAGATAAACAATGCCATACCCCTCACATACCTGCACACAAATACTCTCAAATGCACTGATCATCTCTAGCTTATTGACCATGCCATGGTTGACATGAAAAAGATACCATATGGGCTACCATAGGCGGGCTTTACTATAGGGGAAAATATCTGTTATGCACCCTCCACCAATAGGATCGACCCTTCAACACCTGTCCCTGAGTTTGTGACACAATAAGTCAACCACATCCTTCTGCATCTTTGGCTCTCCAGCGCCTAGCTACTTTACATTAAACAAAGACCACTTCTCATATAGCATCACGCTTACAAACACAAACGTGCCTGTATCTCCAAACTTTACAATGAAACACAGAGTTTTTAATAGAGCAATGGGCTCGGCTTGGCCAACTGCACCTTGGGTGCCAGTTTCACGATCAAGTTTGCCAATCCCAGATTTCGCAATGTCGCTACCAGCCAAACTGGATCTGGGGGTCGACCTCTTCCACGACGACGACCAAAAAACATTTTTTGGGCTAGTTGCGACATTGAACGTGAAACTTTCACACAAGGTGCTGTTGGCCAAGCCGAGCCCATTGCTCTAATAAAAACCCCACGTTTCATTGTAAAGTTTGGAGATACAGGCACCTTTATGTTTGTAAGCGTGATGCTATATGAAGAGTGGTCTTTGTTCATTATCAACTAGGTGGACCCTGGCAGAGCAAAAGATGCAGAGGGTCGTGTTGTGTAACACAGCTACGTTTGCATGAATGAAAGGGTCAATGTATAATTACTTTATGGATCATCTAGGAACAGGCATGTATTGCCAGTTAACGGCCACTTTTATCCAATCATCATTGTTGCGAGATCCATTGCATGGGAACGATGCCCCTGCTCCAGACATTCATTTCCATGATTCAATTATCTTGATCCGAGCTGATTTGGCTGAGCTACGGTCAAAGAGAGATTACATCAATCCATACATCAGCATACGTGCGAATGTCTCAGCTGATTAATCCTTGTTCGACCATAACTCAACCAAATCAGCTCGGATCAACCTACTTTATTCATGGAAATGAATGTCTAGAGCAGGAGCATCGTCCACCTACAATAGAATGCACAAAAGTTGGGAATGCACAAAAGTGGCTATTAGCTGCCAATGTATGACCTGAAAATGAGGGTTGCGTACCTGTCATGCATGGTCCCTGAAGTCCAAACTTTTTAACCCAGTTACACAAACACGTCCCTCTGCATCTTTTGCTCTGCCATGGTCCACCTACTTGACAATGAACAAAGACCACTTGTCATATAGCATCACGCACACAAACATAAAGGTGCCTGTATCTCCGAACTTTACAATCGAACGTGGGGTTTTTATTAGAGCAATGGGCTCGGCTTGGCCAACAGCACCTTGTGTGAAAGTTTCACGTTCAATGTCGCAACTAGCCCAAAAAATATTTTTTTGGTCGTCGTCGTGGAAGAGGTCGACCCCCAGATCCAGTTTGGCTGGTAGCGACATTGCGAAATCTGGGATTGGCCACGATGGACTTCATAGTTTTACACAAGATCGCTTTCACCCCGCCGAGTAACATGGTTTTATGAAAGACCCCACGTTTCATTGTAAAGTTTAGAGATACAGGCACCTTTATGTTTTACATATGCTGTAAGCGTGATGCTATATGAAAAGAGTTCTTTGTTCATTGTAAAGTAGTATGACTACAATAGAGCCAAAGATGCAGAGGGACGTGTCGTGTAACTTGAGTCAGTCAGCACAGGCGATGCATGATTCTTGTACACTATTTAGGAATAGTTCAAAATGCCAGCTAATAACCTTAGTCCTCCCATTCTCCATTGTTGTCCAATCCAATGCATACGAACGATTGTCCTGCTCCAGCCCAGCATCCCCATCATTCAAGTTTCTTGATCCGAGGTGACATGGTAGTATGGCAACAATGAGTGTTATTGGATCATCATTATCATGTAAAGTGTAAAATGACACACACCCTTTTGCTATACGTGAGGATAATCATTTCATTTATTTAAGCATGTCTATTGTCTATCGTAAGGATGATGATGATGGGTGGTGTGTATAGGGTAATTGAGTGGCCTCAGTGTAGTAGCAGTAGGGGATTTAAACTTGGGGACCAGCAGCGCCACGACTTGAGGGTCACAGGGCTTCTCTTCTCTTTCTCGCTCGTCTGCTTTTATCGCATTCACGACATTCCAACCAAGGTAGGTAATGTGTTATCAAAGAGTGCTCTTGTTGACTGTGAGGTAACATGCATTGTCAAGGAGTGAGAGTGTGTCCAAGTGCCGAGGAATGAGCGTGGTGGGTGGGTTGGCTATTGCCATGGCGATACGGTTGCTTCCTCTTGTTCGTTGCTATTCACGCCTTACGCTTGTTGGTGTCAACAGGTACATTCAGAGTCCAATGTTGCAGCCTAACTGGTTCCATTGACATGTCAGCTTGTATAGAGGCAAGTTTGGTCTCAAGACGGTGGCTGGTTTTGTTTCAGCTCAACTACACTACTATACCATGGCTTTCGGTTTCCAGTAACCACCAACAAAGGGGTGGTTTGTGTATATGGAAAAGGCAAGTGCAATGAAACAAACAATGAAAAGGGTGTTTATTGTGTGTGTGAGTGTGTGCTAATAATGAATTGAATAGGTTTCTTTGGTCAGGCAATGCAACTTGGGGCATCATCATCATCTCTTTGGGTTCAAGTCCCAGCCTGTATCAAGTGGCCGCTGCGTCGCTGTGCACTAGCCAAGTGTGCTGGAAAAGCTTCTTGGAATGCCGTCCAGGGCTCTATAGGCCTGCGTTTGAGTTGATGGGTCGACGACGATGGGTTTTTGGAAGAGCATGGTCACCGTGTTGAGGTAAAAGGGGATTTTCAACAGCTCGTGAATGTGTTGAACCAACACGCTCTTCTCGTGATAGGCTCGTTACCCTTGAGGATTTCTTTTCATGAGGTGGGAAATGATTGGAAGGATTGGATTGGGGATCATTCTTTCTTTGGAGAGGATGAATGAGGTCAACTATGAGCCTGGACTCTACGTAAGTGATGTCCTTCCTTGCCATGGATCGAACTGGCCTTGCGTGATTCGTGCAGTGCTTTCTCAAGAACAAGGGATCGCCTGACGTTGCTCTTATGGTGGTGATTTGGTTTGTGAATTCCTTTTGATTTGCTTTCTTCCTTAGAGAGGATCGCTTAGCGGTATACCAAATCGTCATCATTCCCGGTACCTGATGGTCTAACTTGCCTACTTTTTACTTATAGAGACATCCATTACGATGACCACGATATTCACAACAATGACGATTACGATGATTACCACTTCACAACAATGACGATTACAATGATCATCACTTTCACAACAATGACGATTACAATGATCACCTCATCCGCAGCAATGACGATAATGGCAATGAGATTCAAAAGGAAGCCTGCAAGATCCCATTCTTTTCTACTTGCGCGTCTTGGATATTGGGCGACGATGGTGGCAATGTACATTAGCAAGATAGCTAGATGAAATAAAGCATTGTTTATTTATTACACGCTTGGACTTTGCTAGCTTGTGGATTACATACTATTGCTTGGAATAATAAAGATGGTAGGCTTTGTTCATTGTCAACCACCTCACACATCTTAGAGTCAATATACAAGAACTTCTTTGTGTAGCAAACGAACGTAACACACGCTGACTCCTTTTTTATGAATGATTGTAATTTTATTATATGCGACGAAAGATTGGTTATTATTAAATGACTGAAAGAAGAGACTTCGTCATTCTAATTTTGAGAACAATGAGAATGAGACCACCAAGCACGTACACAAACCCGGTGAATATCTTGTATGTCAAGTAAGGCTCCGTATCTACACGGGTTTGAATAGCACTGGCAATACTAGGACCGTACACAGAGATGGCATTGCTGAGTAAAAGAATCGACAGACCTGTGGGGTATCGTTTCATGCCGAGGATGGTAGCAGTGATGGGAGACACTAGATACATTGCGTATGAGCACAAACCATTCATGATGCTAGTAGGGGCCCATGATGATGGTACTTACACAATGAAAAGTAGGATGCGTTGCAAAAGCCAAACATGACGGCAAAACCCATTAGTGTCTGGTAATCATATGCAAATGTCCATATCAAAAACGAGCTCAAGCCAGCGAGGATAAGGAAGATGATATCAGTGTTCAATCGACCAATGCGATCAGAGATGTATCTATGTGTAGAAATGTGAGCCATTTGCTAATGCTTTGAAGCTTGTTATTGATGTTCGCTTACCCAATCGTGATACGACCGACAAAGTTGGCTGCTGAGAGAACGGCAATGATTGTAGCACTGTCACCAGTGGACATACCAAGGTATGTGATATAGGCTAATAACGATATTATTAGTGTGATGTGGTTAAGGAGAATGCAAGTATGATACTTACACGGCAAAAAGAAATAAGGAACAAAGAAACCCATGAGACCAATCATTGAGCCTAATACCCAAAGAACAAAGTTGAGATCCTTGAGCACTTCAAAGTTAAAGATTTGGCTCAATTTGGTTGTCTTGTCAGCAGTTCTAACACGCTCCCGAAGACAAAGACAAGCAATGGTGCTGCAGCCAAGGATAATGAAACCAAGGACACGGTAAGACCTATACGTATTTAGCTTAGTGAGTATGAACGTAATAGGGCACATGCAATGTAAGCTTACCATCCAATACCAAGTGAATCATTCACTGCTGTGAGAATGAAAGGCAACACCAAACCACCAATGCCTGATCCGCTGGATGCTAGGCCTGTGGCAAGTCCTCGTTTCTTATTAAACCATTGTGGGAGGATACCCATTGCAATCTAAAAAGGGAACAGCGTTAAGAGACAAGCAAGCAGCATTAAGATTACCTTTTGATTTACCACAAACATGAATGATGCACCGGTGCCAAAGCAGATTCCTTGCGACAAGTAGCTAACAACGATGTTAATAACCTAAGAAGTAAATTGACCCTCTACTAAAGTATACATACAGATGCCATATCTACAAGCAAAACAATGAGATACGAGTTGATAACGATAGTGGGCTTATAATCATACCTCGGATGTTAATGAAGCCATTTGGAGACCCAGGGTCATCAATAGGCCTCCCAAAACCAGGACAAATTTAAGGCCGAATCTCGATGTCAGGATCTGTACTAAAGGACCCATCATGTCCACAAACATCTCCATGAATGTTCCTGCAAACGATAATTGAAGCTGGGCATTTGGAACACCCTCAAAGACATTGCGTTCAAAATAATCCTGCATAATACCTTTGTTTACCAATGAAAAGAAAAAAAAAAAGAGAGAGAGAGAGCATGAGCATTGAGCACACAGCATAGGACATCATAGGTACAAAGCGAGCCTAATACGCTACACTATCAATTTTTTAATTCACATGATATCACTTACCCCTATGTCACCGAAAAATCAATCCATGGATCAGTCATCGTTAACCTCATTTAGTTTTAAAATAGCAAAAATTTGAGCCTTGCATGTTCAACATAGTATAAAAAAAAGAAGAGAGAGCATACCAACTAGCAGCGGTGCCGAATGCAGTGAATTGGACCATGAAGGTGCCAAGGACGACAAACCATCCAAAGCCACCATCAGGTCCTTGATCCTCCTCTAGCACTTCTTTGGAGAATTTATCATCCGCTGCTGTAACAGTAGCGAGCTGCGGAGGTGGAAGGTCTACTGTTCCACGGCTTGGGATTGGTTGGATCACTAGATCATGCTGTGGGATCTGTTGTTCATGAAGGGTAGCTCCATTCGATAGAACAGAAGGTCGTCGTTCATCCACAAAAGTATCGGTCATGAATGAGAAACAAGTGAGGGGGGAATTGGAAAGAGAAACTGAAAGAAAAAAGAAAAACCACAAGCGATTTCCCGAATCTTTTTTACATCTTTTTTTGCGGGGCTAAAGTCTACAAGAACCCGACCATTCGGGATCCACTTAAAGTTACCGGGAGGAATCAACCGATTAACGTTTTGTAACCCCACATTGATGATACAATCGTGCGAATCATAATGCTCTCTTTCAATTCTATTAATTTAAACAATGGAAGGAACCAAGAAACTCTAACAACAGGGGAGAAAAATGAAATAATAGGGGAAAGGAGAAGATGACTAGATCCAAACTAGTAGTGTGTAGTAATTAAGTATTATATCGGGTATTTCAGTCGAGGGACTGCGGTGGTTCAGTGATGGCGGGTGAGGCGGGGACAGATGACATTCTTTGTGTGCCACCAGATCGATTTGTGCTTGATGTATTTCGTCGTTCTAATTGGCTGTTGACACTATCGCTTCGTCCAATCTCGCCATTGTTATTGTCAACAACCGATCGAGCACCCACAGACCTAGGAGGTTGATGGGACATGGATATAACCGAGGCTGCATCATTATCAAGGCCAACTTGCGATTGTGTCCATTGTGGGAGTCCCAATGGCTCATGTTGATTGGTGATACGGCTCACATAAATCACAGGGCTAATAGTTTCATCGTGAGAATGTTGCTCAACAAAAGCCATCCCATACAAACACTTACAGCTTCTTTTCCAAAAAGGATGTCATTGCTTTACGACGTTGCTTATCTCCAAAGCGTGTGCGAGGCAATTGGTTGCTATGGATGATGGCAACGGTATCCACGAGTATAGAATGATTCTCCAAAACGCTGCTGACAATCAATGGGACACAAGACAAGGCTTGATTAGCTGATTTGACGGCTGCTACAACAACGACTTCTTGATTCGCTTGGAAAATAATACTAGAAAGAAAAAGTTGTGTTTAGTCTTCTTGATATGCCCTCATCCATACCATCAATCCACATCTTACCATCCTCCAGGAATAATTCCTTGATGACATCGCTCAACGGTGAACTCCATATCAGTGGCAAAATGAAGCAGGCCATTACGCTCAATCGTTTCTTGTTTGGATCCAAGCACAAACAAACATTGACCTTCTTCCACCATAGGTTGCGTACGATCCACACGTCGCTGAACGTTCCACAAAAAGCCAAGATCACCTGTACGCAGATATTTGACACGAGGATCACCGCCTGTAATTGTTGCTTCAAACATTTCATTGTGTGCACTATCACCCATGCCATATAACGTCTTGACATTGCAATCGGATGCTACCCAAACTTCACCAATGGTATGACTTGGACAAAGAGCACCGGTCTCCGGGTTGACAATAGCCACCATGGTATTGCTTGGGACGATACCAGAGTCATGTACAATCAAGCCGTATGTTTCATCATCCATTGGTAATGGTCGAATAATGCCTTGACGTAACCAATTAAAGTCGAGTAGTAATGAGATTGGCTCAATCAACATATACGATCGGGTGGTAATCATTGGATTAGACATGTGGCTGTAAACGGTATTCACGGCTTCCTTTTCAAGTCTGTTTGGACCAAAGAATCGCACCATATGTTGGTCTATGTAAAAGCATTAGGCACATTTTTCGATAAGAGAGGTTGATATTGAACTTACATAGAGCAGGTTTAGGTCGTCCCTCAGTGACTAACATCAAGTTTTGTAGGTTTTGAAGCGATAAACCACGGAGCTCAGAAGGATTTATACGGTTCATGGCATACTGCAGCAATGGGTGTGTTGCACAAACGTCCTTGGCTAAAAGAAATGGGATCAGCTCATCTAGTAAGAATGATCATCAATGTAAGATTATTACCTTTGTATCGTTGCAAGAGCTCAATGTAGCTGGCGGGGTTATTGTAAAAGTCGTCCATGGATAACAAAACCGTTGGGGATCCTTCATTTGCATATCAATAACAAAGTCCATCACACACATATAAGTAAGCCTTACCAAGATACGTTCCAGCGAATGCATAATGTAATAAACCAAGGCCATCATAGGCGCCAAGACTTGAAGCGATGATGCTGCGTTGGCTCTTCATTTGGCATGTCATCTTCTGGGCCCTGCATTGAGCAAGGAGAGTGTCGTGGCCAAGCGTGGCATAATATCGTGGACCATCCGCTGACATGTGTACCGAAATGATGGCAGGAATATTTTGACCAGCGGCAAACCATTCAGGCTTAACGTAAAAGCCGCTATCCTTGCCTAGCATCTTGCTTGTCTTGCTCGCTTTGCTGACGTTGGTATAGTCGGGAAGCTTAAAGCGTTTATCACGATAACCTTGCATCACTTGCTTGACAGCTCCATGCACCAGTTTATGTCGCATGATATCATCACCTTGCGAATTAATGAAAATGTACGAGATATCCAAATCCTTGACGGTGCCGATCATGGAGGCAATGTCTTCATGTACACGTTGAGGATGCTGTTGCGGATCGGGTGGTGAAAATGGCACGGGTGTGATGCCCAACACCATACAAGCATAAATGGTTTGAATCCACTCGATACCAAATGGCATCAATACGAGTGCCTTGTGTCCACACTTGACGCCCTTCTTATATAGATAGTTGGCCACACCAGCAATCTTGTTATTGATCTTGCGCCACGAGTAGGGTTTGGTGCTGATAGCACTTCCAGCATTTGCTTGTAACACGGCCACATAAGCTGTCTCTTCAGGGTACAACTTGGTACGCCAAAGCAGTACTTCAATGATGTTGGCAAATTTGGATAGATCATAATCCGTGCGCTCATCAATCACTTCTCGCACCGATTCCATGCCTGTGTGCTGTTGTTGAGGTCGCGGAATGATTTGGCCCATGCGAATGGCCTTGTCGTATGCCATGAATGAACGCCATACGCCATTTGTTGGATCATCATGTGATGCAAGATTGAATACTGTTCGATCAACATCCATCTTGAGATATCGCACTGCCAATTCGCCCGACATGAATGCTTTCTTAACCATCAATGGATGCACACGTTGTTTGCCATGTCGTAAATGGCGAGGCATGGCCCTTGGCGCCGTAAATAAAACAGCGAATACGCGTAGCCCATGTGTTGTCAACGCAACGTCAATGACTTGGCCGGCAAGTTTGACAAGTTCAGCACGTGCAATTCCAGTCTCACAAGCAATGATAGGCATATGCTGCCCATTAACAGAAACATCGAAAGCAACACTATGAAATGGGATTAGTAAAAATGAGATACATAGAGTGAAAAGTGTTTTTTTTCTTACCATTGATCGACGGAGGTTTGCTTCTTGATGGTAGAAACAATGTCGGTTGAAAAGTGGATTTCTTCAATACCAAAGTTTTCACCCAAACGTTGTTGGCGAATGCGATCTTCATAACCACCAAATACAACAAGACGACCGCCAATCGTGGTTCCAACCAATCCAGTACGTAAAAATTCTTGATCATAAATCTCGGGCCTGAGAGTTTCAGCTGGCACCACCACTGGACGAGCATGGAAAATGGCTTCAGTGTGTTTAGGCAATGCCCAAAAACCACCCGAAAGTGAAGGAGCATCCACCCATATTTCACCAATGGTATCCGGTGGGCAAAGAGTACCAGTCTCAGGATCAACAATGGCAACAGTGGCTATCCATAACCAATGATTAGTATCCTTTGCTTGTTTCTTTATCCTTGTTGCTTACCTTCTGGCATCACAAAACCAAAGGAGGCTACACGTATTTTTCCTGATCCATCAGCTTCACTTGCCATTTCACGCACTTCATCACCAGTAGCAAGCACCACGACCTTGTTCATCTTGAGTGACTCTGCATCCAAAAGGCATTCCCATACATCACGTGATCCACCAGGGGCAAGTACGGATCGACCCCCTCCTGTTGCTGCCGAAGGATCAGCTCCTGGTTGATTGTTACCCTCCTCATCAAGTTGTGCCGGACCCATAAAATCTCTGAATGCCAAAATCATGCCACCATATTCGGGAAGTGATACGATCGGGCATAATGTCTCCAAAGGCGCCTTACTCTTGAGTGGCTTCAATAAAGAATTGGCAATCAAGTCGTTCATGCTTGGGTTGATCACTGGAGTGTCGACAAAGAGGAAACGGAGGAATGAAAGATCGGGTGTCACTTTTTTGCTCTGGTTCATGACTTCCTTTGTATGCTTTTGATAATAATGCGTGGCATAGCTGAGCGACTCATATTCCGCCAATGCGATGGTAGCTTCATGAAATCATTATAAGTTTCCTCATCAACCATTATTACCTCCCCCATTACTTTACCTTCATATTTTGACAATACATAGATCCAAACAGCAGGCGTATCCATGATGCTTGAGCTAGCAAAGACGGTATGGCTGCCAGAGAAAATGGACCAAAGCACAGTGATAATCAAGCCAATTTGTTGACGATGTTCCAAGTACGTGACAATGGTATCTGCTGAGCGGGCATTGTATATTGGTTTCACCGTTGCATCACCCGTTTCCTCGTTGATGGTTGTGCTGGTCTCCGTAACCGATGCCAAAAGCTCAGAGCAAGCCGACATGATTGTTTTGTGATTGATGGTGACACCCTTGAGCTCGCCATTGGAAGCCTTTGCATATTCGATATAGGCAATTTCAGGTACGCTGATGGTAGGATAAGCTGCCGACTTTTTGGGATACCACGAACCAAAATCATTGGTTTTCCACCATTCAATGTTGGAAGGGAAATCGATTGATTTTGCCTGCATGTCACGTGTGAAGGCCTTGAGATTGAACTCCGTAGTAAGGATCAAGTTGGAATTGGTGAGGTTGAGGATGAATGATAGCTCGGCTAACTCTTCAGCTGCATTGATTGGCACTGCCACCATACCCGAAAGAAAGCATCCCAATAAGGCCACGATAAATTCAATCTGTTCAGATTTGCGATAGATCAATGCCACTCTTTCTCCTCGTCGTAAGCCTGATTTCTCCTTGATCATATGCGATATCTTCTCTGCTCGAGCATTCAACTTTTCCCAAGAGATCGTGGATGCTTCCTTGCCACGAGGATCCACCACCGTAAATGCCAAGTTTCTCGCATTCCCACTCTTGATGGCACGATGTCGGAGAATCTCACCAAGATTATCATATTGATCCAAGTCTAAATGCTCGTTGGTATGGTCGAGAACACTGAATGGAACATCACGTGGCTGTAGTGGCAAAAGTTGACGACCTGCCATATCAACAAGCATCGCCTGCTCCATAGGATCATCCAACATGAGACGAGGTTGGGGTGCAGGTTCAACAGCCTTGAAACTAGTCGCCATGTAATTGTTGCCATATCGACTACGACCCTGAGTCAAGGAAGATTGTCGTACAATAGGGCGTTGCATCATCAAATCAGCCATACCAAAATGGCTACCAGACATACGAGTTTGATTGTTGTTGTTGGGATGACTCGTTGCAGACATAATAGAAGGAGCTCTACCAGGTGTTGGCCGCCAACCAGCATTCACTGAAGATGTCTCTATATGCATGCATATACATATATAAGTACAATGATCAAGAAACAACCCTACCCTACCCTATCTCTTTCTCTTTTTTACATACCCCAATCATCTCCACGACTTTGCATATCATAATCCGAATGAGAACCATTCATGGGATAAGTGGGTCGAATAACAGAGCCTGGTGGTTGCATCATACTATTCGCATCCGATCTTGATTCCAAAGACGAAGTACGTGTGTGTCTACTAGGTGCTGATGATTGAATGCCTGGAGGGCGTGGTGGTGGTGGATACGTTGCCATTGGACGTGGTTGCGGAGGTACAGGACGATACATGGGTCTCACACCAGCATTAATAGGTTGTTGTTGTGGTGGTGCCATAGGACGTGGCTGTGCTGGATTATACATTGGCCTTGGTGTATAAGGAGAATTGGATGGAGGAGGAGGAGGAGGAGCAGGTCTTGCAAATGGAGGAGGTCTTTGTTGACCTGGATAATGACCATACATTGGTCGTGGTTGCTGCTGTGGTGGTGGTGGTGGTTGTTGATAAGGAGGACGCGACATCATGCGAGGATCATATTGATAACCAGGTCGAGGTGATGCAGGTGCATAATATTGTCCATATCCATATTGTTGCTGTTGTTGCTGTTGCCAAGGAGGATAACCTGTAGGACGAGCCATAGCAGGAGGAGGTGGACTATGACTTGACGGGCTTTGTGTATTCATCATGTTTGCACCACCTTCCATGCCTGTCGCCTGCTGCTGTTGCTGTTGTTGCTGAGCAAGTTGCTGGTGATTCTCTTCCATGAATGCTGCGCCCACTTCGGGTCGAGTGGGTGAATGCGTTGGTGATGGCAAGTAGTCGAGAAAGTCGGTGACATCAGCTGCAGAAGGCTCACCATCGAGGGGATCAAAAGGCATCGTCTCGGCTTGTTGCGTGTCCTCGGCTCTCGACTCATCGTTGTTGTCGTCATTGATAGCTGAGGTTGCATTGCTTGTGTCTGGTGTGTTATCGTCGACAGCATCATCAACAGTGAAGGGTTGCAGCAATTGAGCTCGTTTTTTCTCATAGCCTTTCTTTGTAATGTCGCCCTCCTCAAGTTCCAAGTCGAGGCTATGAAGCTGTTCCAGAACTTCCGGAGGAAGATCCCGAATGGTTCCTCCTGATGCCATTGAAGAAAGGTTGGAGTTGTATGGCTGGTGAGAAAGAGACTTTGAATAAAGCAATTATATTAATTGTAGGTATCCTCTTCGCTGTGACGATATCTTGCTGGGCGGGGCTCAAGCCTGTGCTTCCACCATATTTGTCCAAACCTACTACTCAACTCAACAACAACCCGCACTCTCACTCTGTCACCTTCATCGTTTACTATAGTGGCTCACCTCACCTCTATTGACTCTCCTAAATACATTCTATATATCAAAAGTTCAATGTATGTGTGTGTATTAATATAAGCTACGTTACACTTTGGCACATCTATTGTCAAGGGGTTGAAATGTTACCGCGGGTGATATAGCTACAGAAATCGCCTTGTGGAGGAGATTTGATTCGCAGTGTGGGCATATTACCATGAATGGTCAAAATTCTGTAGCACAACACCCGCTTTCAACGAGGTTCGATTAGTAGGTGCATCGTATATTAAGGTAATATACACCATCATCGAATACCAATACTCCTCTTGCATCTAACTCACTTTTTCGCACCACACATTGTAAATTCAATACACTTGATATGGGCAAAAGATGCTTTATTCGCACCGTATCCTGTTGATGTATAATATTAAAATGAAGAACCTTATGCTGGTTGGTAGTACCAGCTATCTGGGGTTGGAGGGAGATGAAATAAAACTTTATAGTAGCTGGTCTTGTATTGTTGCTTTTCAAGGGATTTGATTGTAAGTTGTATCTTGATAAGGAGAAGATCGTCAACGTTGACACAATACTTAGAGTAAATTGGCAAGTGCACGTTCGGGAAGATCCTTGTATCTTTTAGCATGGAAACGGCGGGATCATGGATTGACACGAAATCGAGCCAATAATGTGTGCTCGAAACATGTGCATGTATCCCTTTACTCTCACATATTTACTAACCAAGATGAATCATATTGTAAACGAACATAGTAGCAGCAGCCACGAATAACATTCATCATATTATTTATCAGCAAACCTATACATTTCAGCCTAATGAATGTGAAGGTGAATAACTTGCAAGCTGGTTGAAGGGGAAACACGTACCTAATTTCTCTATGGCAACCGTTTCTTTGAAGGAACGCGCCTGGAATTTCACTCAGCTGGTGGGATTTTTTGGTATGACCCAGCGTTCTCATTGTTACTTAGCTAGGCACACACTCTCTCACTTGCTTTCGTCTCAGCTCTGCTCTCCCACTTTTTTACCCTTCGTTTGACATGTGGAGCGACAGCAGTCGATTCAGTACTGGGGGCACTCGGAAATCAATAGGCAGCAACGCCAATCGACGCCCCGTTGAGAGACAAAAAGTTGTGAAACGATCTATTGAAGACAAAGGAACCAACATCCAGGTCGTGTTACGATGCAGGTACATACACCCTTCGATCGCCTTTATTTTTTTCTTGAAAGCAATGTATATAACGACTCGTCTATAGAGGACGCAACGAACAAGAGATCGCGGCCAATTCACCAGTGATTGTTGAACCCAAAAGCAAGCGAGAAGTAACACTACGCTTGGCCAACAAGGAGTCGTCCTATTCTTTTGATCGCGTATTTGGACCAGAGATAACTCAACAAGAGATATACGACGAAGTTGCACAACCGATATTGGATGAGATGTTGCTAGGGTATGGTTGCATTGACAATGAATAGCCTTCTGGTTCCTGATACCAATGCCTTATTTCTACAGATACAATTGCACTATATTCGCCTATGGTCAAACTGGCACTGGAAAAACGTAAGGACTTCGTCATGATGACTTTTTGATAAGATGAAGAAAAGTTAACATGACGTCTAGGTATACGATGGAAGGAGACTTAGAGGAGAGAGATGGTGGATTCTCAAGTCAAGCTGGCATCATCCCAAGAGCTGTCACCAAGTTGTTTGAGACATTGGATAACCAAGGTGCTGATTATTCAGTCAAAGTGTCGTTGATTGAATTATACAATGAGGAGCTTCGTGATCTACTTGGACAAAGCAATGACAATCGAGCGCTACGTATCTTTGAGGATCAAAATGGACGAGGTGTGATTGTACAAGGCATGGAGGAGTCATTGATATCGAGTGCATCGGAGGCCCTGGATGTTATGCAAAGAGGAAACAAAAATAGAAGCATTGCTGCAACACGATGCAATGACAAATCAAGGTTTGTTGCTTTGTAGGAGGTACCATCCTTCTCTCTTGATGCTCACTCTTTGTTTTGCTTAGCCGTTCCCATTGTATATTCACTCTCACTGTGCATATCAAAGAGACGTTACCGGAGGGTGAAGATGTCTTGAAAGTGGGCAAGCTCAATTTGGTGGATTTGGCTGGATCAGAAAACATCAATCGATCAGGTGCTGAATATACAAGAGCACGTGAAGCTGGCATGATCAATCAAAGTTTGCTCACATTAGGCCGGGTCATCAATCAACTTGTGGATCATGCTCAACATGTACCTTACAGGTAAGCTTAACAAATCTTGGGATCGCATTCATCATTGACCTTTTGTTTTATAGGGAGAGCAAGTTGACTCGCCTCTTGAAAGATTCACTTGGTGGTCGTACCAAGACCTGCATTATTGCCACCATTTCAGTTGCAAAGATGAACCAAGAGGAGATTATCAGTACATTGGATTATGCAAAGCGCGCCAAGAATATCCGCAACCGACCAGAAGCCAATCAACGAATGAATCCACGTGTCCTATTACGAGAATATGAAATGACCATTGAGAGGCTCAAAGCAGATCTACGAGTAAGTAAGCTGAGCTTAGAAGGTTATTAGAGATGTGGATTTGACGTATATCCGATATTAGGCATCACGAGAACAGAATGGCGTATACTTGTCACAGCAATCTTATTCATTGTTAACGGATGAGAACCAAAGCTCAAAAGATCGAATCGTTGAATTGACGCGTGACATCAAGGCAGCAAAAGATACGCTGGATGCTAAAAGAAAGGAGTTGGAGGAAAAGACAAAGTTGCTTTTGGGCAAAGAGTCAGAGCTGGAAGATATTCAAGTAAGTTCATGTCGATATTTGAGGACAATGGATACTAAATGGGTATTCTTTAGGGAAAGCTGAAGCGTCTGAATACCAAGCTTGAACGGCAAATCGCTGAATTTTCTGACCGTATATCACAAGTAAGTAAATATCCCCCATGGTGTCACTTTTAAATAGGAGACTAACATTTGCGAATAGTATACGAATGGATCCATGTCAGCCATCAATTCGCTGTTATCATCACTTGAAGCCAACACCGATATTATGCATGCATTGACGCAAGAAGGAATTCGAGCACAAAATGAGTTTGCCGACAAGATGGAACGGATCCGTATCAAGTTACGCGAAGAATCTGAGCAGAAATGCGCTTTGGCCGAAAAAGCGATTGCAAGTTTCTTTGACACTTTTGAGGAAGATTTGAGTGACATCAATGCCAAGGTATGCATAAGAATGGATGGTTAAAGGGAACCATGGGGGCTCATCATTGGGAAAATTAGATTATCCGTATTGAGAAGCATTTTGAACAAATGTACAAGAACCATATGCAAGGCGAACGTCAATACATTGAGCACCAGACGAAATCATTGATGACCGTAAGGGAGGATACCATGACAACGCTATCAGAAGAGGTAAAAGTTGTGGGTGGGTGGATGGGTTAGAGAAAGAGAAACGGCTAATAGGTATGCAACATTAGCGTGAACGAGCAGAGAAAGAACGATCGTCATTACAGGCGTTTGTTGAGGGAGAACGAGAACAACAGAGGAATGATACCAAGACTCTACTTGATGCAATTGGCAACTTCATCCAAGAATGGAGTCACTCTCGTGTACGAAGGATAGAATCAACGCTTGGAGACATTCGATCATCCTATGACGATAGATCAAACAATATCCTTTTTTATTATTGGGCTTTATTTGAATGACATCCTGCTTCTAACAATCCTTAACCATCATTTTACATCTTAGCGACTTGCAAGACAACCTGAGCACCGTGATGGATGATGTTATCAAGCAAGGCACAGATAGATTGGACACTCTTCATCGAGCAGAGAAGACCATTGTGGATCAAAAAAAGATGCTCGCCGATGTAGGTATCACTTTGCTTTTAGTGTACTATAAATAACTAATCCACACGACTTTGATAGATGTCATCAGGGCTTACATCATTGCATGAGCAAGGGAGACAGCATAAGCAAAATGTGTTACAAGCTATTGAAGAAACAAATCAAGTCATTACCACGAGCTGTGACGAGATCTCGCAACAAAAGCCTTTATTACAGGGGAAGCGTCCTTTGCCAGAGGATTCGACGACGAATGTCTCAAACGCCAAACGCCAAAAGAATACTTCGTAAATAGCCTTCATTTTGTGTACATATCAAACCCACCCAACCCCATCTGCCCATAGGCCTTAGTAGTGGTCATTTAATTTAATCGGCCGATCACATGCATTGTATAAAGATCCATTTATTGCTTTGACAGCTTACATAAGCGATACAACAACGCGATTGAGTTAGGAGCTTTCATCGTTTGATTTTTTAATGTACATTGCGATCTATCATTGAAACATCATAGAGGTGGATGAGATCCCATGCCACGAATAATACATTACACGTCTTCTTCTTACATCTTCCATAATGTCACCAGGCGATTCAGTTAGGTCGTTTGATGCTGCTGGTAGCTATTGACGACGATGGTATGTAGCATGCTTGAGTATGCGAACTATAAATCACTTGTAGACATCTACGTACCTGCTGACTCTTCTTGGTTGGAGGCACTAGGAGTCTCTAAGATGAAAAAAGAGCGTAGCTTCGTTAAATAGCCATTTCGTGGCCAATCCTTTGAAGAACTGGAAATTACTTTTTACCCTCTTGCGCCGTCGAAGTCTGCTTAGGGATCCATCGGCGGTTTCAGATACGAGTTCAGGTTCAGGATTAAGGCTACTTGAGATAAAGATGAGACACACTCAATGCTAATGGAGGAGCCTGGATACGTTACCGCTTTTTTAATGTGGATCGCAGTACCATTTTGTCCGAGTCGGCTGCATTACGCTCTTGTTCCCTTTTGTCATAGGATTCCTGCAAGACGTCATACCTTCATAAAAGGGTGATGAGGACTATCATTGTTGATATCGTCAACAAGAGGAAAATGCACGTACCGATCCTTTTGCGTCTCGAGCTCTGCTTTGAGAAAGGCGACTTCGGATAATAGACGCATACCATCCGCCGCAGAATCGTCAGCAAGTTTGGATTGCCTTCAAAACAGGATTAAGCAATCTTGTTGACACCTTCAAACCCCATCCCATTTACCTCGTTGCTTCTGCTTGGGCTTTCTAAAAATGATAATAATAATAGGTTACCCAAATTAGCTGAAAGATATCACTTGCCCGTCTGACGATGTTACCTGTACCATGAAACGTAGGTTATCCAATTCCCTGTCACGACTTGCAGCAGCACTATTTCTTTCATGAATTAGCTGGTGGATGGAAACATGGTAATCCTTTACTACACTTACTCGAGTGCCGACATCCCTGCTTCATTGGACATACCCACGTAGCATCCATTTCCTTCCTCGGCCATCATATCTTCCAGAGCAACGATTCTATGTTATGGCGTTCAATATTCCTAGAGCCATTCTTTCATGTTTTCTACAACTTACTTTTCACGTAGGCATCCAATTTTACTCTTGACAAGGTCACTTGCTTCCTTTGAAGATTGAATTGTGTGTCCAATATAGCTGAAATGCCCAGACAAAGTATTCATGTCATCATGTATGGCGCCTGCCTCCTGCCGTAACTCTTTGATGTGTGCAGTCTCGAATTCGATGATGGTTGTCAATGTCCCAGCTGTAAAGTGCACTTGAGAGTTAGCTTTGTTTCTTCATACATATCCAATCGGGGTACGTAGCTACCAGGACCTACCAATATATGCACGTTGCCTAGCACTTGTTTCCGTCGCATGGTTGATTTTGCTTCGAAGGCTTCCCATATCAGCATAAAGCTCATACAAGCGATCCGACATGGCATTATTTCTGGATACAGCTTTCTCCAAATCACCCATATCTATGCTTCATGTGATTAGCTCGA
Organism: Lichtheimia ornata; assembly: GCF_029851405.1. Lineage (NCBI taxonomy): Eukaryota > Fungi > Mucoromycota > Mucoromycetes > Mucorales > Lichtheimiaceae > Lichtheimia > Lichtheimia ornata. The sequence continues at coordinate 131,789 of NW_026695385.1, forward strand.
TTGTGATTTGTCAACAAGATCAAGCGTAATATACATACGTTTCATGGTCATTTGGTGTTGCTCATCCTGCAGCTTCGTTGTCTTTGCAATCAAGTCTTGAAATTGAGCCACCGTATTGGTTTCATTCATAGATGACGACGTTGATGATTGTTGCATGTTGTCGATCATTTGTTTTAAATCCTCCAACATTGACTTGACCAAAGTATACTGCGACGACAATTGTTGAATGCTTAAAGATCATCATTTAGCATACCATACCCACATACTAAGCTGTAGCTTCCACTTACCCTTGTCCCATATCATCTTGTTTGCCACTTAAAGAGGTTGATACTTGGTCTAAACGCTGGAATTGGACTTTGTATTCAGCAATGATCTTTTCTTGGGATTGAAGCTTTCCTCGCAACGTATTGATTTCTTCCACTGCTGCTGTACGTGCTGCATCCTTTTGAGCTAATGTCTGTTTCAGGAAGACTGCAAACTTGTCAACATCTTCCGTATGAAGCTGATTGGAAATGCTGCTGGTGGTAGTTGATGCTTCTTTCTTTCTATCACCATGCTCCTTCACGGATAACGAGAGGCTGTTGTTGGTACTTGATCGAGGAGGCTGGCGGGTATACGGCTTTGCTGTCGCGCTGGAAATGGAATCATTCGATTTATGCGATGTTGCGTTGGTGATTTCGGCTACTGAATGGGCTATTGATGGCACATGATCCGTCAACGGTGTCGTTGTTGTTGGAGAAGAAGCCAATAAAACTGGATCGTCAGAGATGAGCGTTGTTGAACGGGGCAACGTCGATAATGTGCATGAAGGAATACTCTCATCATTGGTGCTCTTCGCTAATGTGGATGGTTGCGCCGTTGTAGAAGATACATGATTCAATTGGTTGTTGGCTGGCTGTGGAGACTGAGACCATGCATACATGAAAACATGATCATAAATCAGAGCACGTGACAGCAACATGCATGCACCAAACAATACCCACCATAGCAAACGATACAGTCTTGAACTTTGAAGAGCTGTATTCAGGCTTTTCCTTTTTGACGCGAACGAGACCAGTTCCAGGATTGGGATTGCTGTTCTCCTTGTCATGTCTCTTCTTGCTGATGGATGACTTTTCTAATTTGGTCGATGCTGAAGCTGGTAGCATTTGGACAGCTGTTGACAATGGGGTTGATGGGTGCCTTTGTACATTGGTGTGGAATGTTGGTGAGAAAGAGAACAAGGAAGGTAGAGGTGTTGTGCCTTGAGATCGAAGGGCGGATGATGTTGGTTTCACTTCTGTTGTTCGGCTGGATGCTGCATTTGACCAAACTTGTTTTTGAAGAGCATGATGTGATTGCTGTTGGTTGCTTTTAGTTGTGATTGCACTAGAGATGTTTTCTTTATGCGATGCTTGTGATTTGTGGGTGCTAGGATGGGTCGTCTTGTTGTTTGAACTCTCCTAATAAATGATACATAATGAACCCAAATGAGAGCCTTTTTTCGTCATCGTTGATAGGCGGATGTGCACATACTTTGTCGACTCTTGGAAGAGAAGCCCATGATACGAGTTTACGAGCAGGATTTGGTTTGAACGCAAAAGGCACAGTTGTGTTGAATCCCTTGAGCGCTGTATGAGGGGTGTGGGTGTGGGTGGTGGTGGTCAATGCATTCGGCTTGTCAAGTCGATTTTGGTTGTCATTCATGCCGGGAAATGAAACGGGGAAAGAAAAGGTGCATAATGTGTTTGAAGCCAAAACATTCCCATTTACGTACAGCGATCATTGGCTTCATTGTTATCGCATAGTGGCAGAATTTATATACCCAACATTATGGTTCATCAGCAGTGACGCCCTTCTATATAAGGTTTTCGATGGAGCCTACTACTACTATCATAAAAAATCCCGTAGTCGTTTGGTGTAAATGTACCTTTGTACCTCGTCGCCGGTAATCCACTTGCTTTTGTTCCTAATATGAAAATGTGACGAAGGCAACAAGGCCCCATCTCCTAAAAGAGTTAAGGATGGGTTACTATTCTGCGTCGCTGATGGATCCCGTGTTGCGACACGTACAACAATAAAGTAGATTGTACGCATCGATTAAGATTTGACCCTGATAAAGGGATGGCTTTCACTAGTAGACAACCAATCATCTTCATCATCAAGCTTATCCGGCATCATCGTGCAAGTGCGCTTCGATTGGAGGCCTACTTTTGCCGTACGTAGCAAATTGTAAAGGATATGGGTGTGACAATCAGTGGCTGATTCGTATAGGCTTATGAATGCATCAAGGATTGTATTATGCGATATTGGGTGTGTGTTAGGGTGCAGGCTCATGAGCGAACCCGGATCTTACTACTGTTCAGGGACTTAAATAAAGTTGTGCGCGAGAACACCACCCTCTAGTAGTAGTAGTCCTATATCGATAAGCTGGCGTTGTGTTGTTCCTGAATCCAAATGGGCATTCGTAGTATCACCCCTTGGAGATGGCTGATACATTACAGATAGTCATCATTTATAAGCATAGATGACTTTTTGCTGATCCTTAAGAGGGACATCATCATAATCAAACAAGCGTGAAACACATTGCATATATTAATGTAGATCTTTATAATTGCCACCATCCTTCATTGTATTCTATTTCTCATGCTATATGGGGGAAAAGACAACAGCGTGTAAGAGAGAGAAAAAGGGGAGGTGGATAAAAAGAGAGTTCTCCTAGTGAGTGTGGGTAGTACACAAAAAAACAACGCGGCCTGAGTCTCCCTATTTTCCTTTTCATGCTTGAGGCGCTCAGACATCCATCTTGGCTCTTTTCCATTCCCGCGGCCACGCACACACACACAACACACGCACCCAAAAAGTACCTCTTTATCCGCTCCCTTCTTCTTTTATCTCTTCTTGTCTCAACATGGAATCTCCTCCATCAAGGTTGGCTCCCCATTCAAGACCAATCTCTTCATCGGCTTCTTCCGGTGTTGGAGCCGCTACTGCACATGTCGACGGCATCGGAGCTCCGACTTCCGTTGATTCCTCAGTCCACGGATGGCTCATGAGTGTTCCAGGCTACGGTGAAAACAATACAACTTGCAGCAGCAACAACAACAACAACGTAGAAGAGATGGATAGCAAGAACAATAGGTGAGTTGAGCAAGAGTAAAAAGTGGGGGAACCCAAGACCCAAACATGTGGGGGGGGCCATCCAAAAGATGAATGACCTACTGACCTTTGTTCTATTGTATTAGATTATTGTTTGAGGAAAGACGACGTAATCATCGTTCAGCATCTATTTCATCCCTTGGTTCAACCGATAGTGCCAATCTTGACGATTTGATCAGAAACAATTGTGTCGCACAAGTGGATGATGAGACAGATTTACCAGACTTGGCCGATTTGGATTTGGACGATTCTGCAGATGATTTTTGGAAGATGAATGATGTAAGTTTACCTTGTGTGCGTGTGTGTGTGTATACGTATCCATGGAGACTGACTATGACTAGATCTTGGCGGATGGGCATCCAAATGCGACATTATCAGCTGACCGAGATCATGAGTTGCTTTCTATTAACACGCCTCTTGATGAACAAGAATTCGTAAAGATGGTAAGTGAACATCATTGTGTATATACCTAATGGCTGTTTATTAACCTGGATGATAGGCGGCTGGTGATGACAAACTTTTGAGTTGGTCTCCTGAAGGTAATATGCAAGTGAATAAGCAAGGTTCCTTAATAACGTCATCCTTTTTTCTTATTGCAGCTCAAGTTACTACCACTGCCCATAACAAGTTGATGAGCTCCAAGTTGCGTGTGACATCGTCAGGATATGGTATCCCATCACCAGGTCATAGGTTTGGGCGGCAGCGCTCTAGCAGTCTGAGTAGTGATAACAGCTTGACATCCGAATCCACCATCACAACAAGTGGCAACACAAGTCAATATGCTCATTATGGAATGACACCAGTGCTTTATCCATCCGAATCAACAAGTGCTTCCAACACATCTCGCTCTCCAAGTCGTTTGAGTGATTATTCAGCTACAAGCAGTCAAACATCTCATACATCAGCCATCCCACGTCCTCAATCAAAGTCATATGCAGCATCATCATCATCTTCACAACATAACACTACCACAACCAATACACGTCGTTTATCTGATAAACTATCCAGTGACACGCTTCGCTCTTCATCAAGAATCGCCTCAGGTTCACGCATCAATTCCAATCAATCACGCCTTGCAAAACGTGCCACACATGTACCTTTACCTTCTACACGCACTACACCGCCAACAGTGATAGCCACTACATCCCGTTCTACAGGCCTTTCAGACACCACACGTGCATCAGCTGCTGCTAGTGGAAATGGCAACAATCGACCTGGAAGCCGCATTGGTGGTGGAAGGAGGCTGAGATCAAGCCATATCCCTAGTCCTCCTCATCATACGAGGAATGTTGCTTCTCCCGAACCACCATCATCACCTGATACCTGTTTACCAACACGTGGAGGAGGAGGATATCGTCCCATGTCACCATCGTATGCTGGCAATTCGCGTATTAGCGGTATTCGTAGCCCTACACCCACCAATGGCAACAAACACCGTGTAATCAACAACAACAACAACAACAAAAAAGAGGAGAGTCGTATTGGACGACCTGCAAGCGCTGCCGTCTCAGGTATTAGTCGATTGGCCAAGCCAAAGAGAACTGCATGACGCGATATCACGACCCCCTTTCAATATGTTCTCTCCCATATCCATATTCAGTTACCCCTACAATTCACGCCAATTGACATAATACCCATCCCTGTTAAATCACCATTCTTTGTTGGATAAAAAGATAGAACCACACGTTATTTGCTGATCAGCAACTTATATGCATGCCATCCCACATAGTCGAGCATTATTATTATGCATAAGTTTGTTTTGTTATTGTTGGAGTAGATAAATGGTATTCGTATTTCAAGATTACAAGAGATGGGAGAGATGATGATGTAGTAGATGCTGTGTGGGTGTGTGTGTTAAAAATGGCATGGAACAAGAGAAGAGGTATTGGTACAGAGATACAAAGTAAGTATATATATACAAAAAAGGGGGGGGAGCATAATAATGAGGGTGCATCAATGTGCATGTTCATCACCACGGAAGCCACCCAAGGAACGGAAACGACCAAACATCATTTCACCAATAAAGATGCCAACAATAATGACAATAAAGAAACCACCATTGCCAGTCATGACGATCAACATGAGCAAGTAATTGACAAAGGATGCCAATGTTGTGAGGAAGCTGCGTACGGTGTCGATGGTCCAAGCGAAGGGTGGTATTTGTGGCAGATCCAGGGGTTTTGGATATCGAGCATAGTATTCGTGGGCTGCATTGTTGCCAGGACTATCCAAGGCGATGGTTGCTGAGCCGTCTTTATGCTTTTGAATCTATCCAATAATGTATGTGTCAATTAAGGCTAAAATCCCGGGGGATGTCAATCCCTTTAATGATTTCTTCCTTACCTGTTGCTGCTGCTGGCTTTTAACAAAAGAAGGATTGGCACAAGCTGATGATTCATGGTCGTCGCCATGGATATTTTGAAAGCGTTTCGAAGCCCATGCGACAAAATAGATCTCAATAGCAATGATACCACGCGAGAGAATTGAGAGAAAAAGGAGACCAAAGCATGCACCGATATAACCAGACTCGGATTTTGGCATCCACGCATCAAACAAGATAGCATCCCCGGTGGAAGACCAGTGAAAAGTGCCCATGCTCATCATCATATGCATGCCACCACCACTGCTATCGCTACCAGAGGATTGATCATTTCCCATATCCATGCCGTCCATGTCCATGTTGAGAATGTAAGGGAGAGAGAGTGAGTAAGTAAGAGAGAGAAACAAAGGTCAAAGGAATTCCCCCTTTCATCCATAAGATTTATATTGGCAGCTTGGTCGCAGATTGTTTTTGAAAGCCAACTTCCGATGATTGGTAGAGCAAAAATCTCGCATGTAAGACGAGTTACCAGCTTAAAAATTATCCACGGAAACAAGCTCACCGCCCGCCACAACCAGGGTGCACACGCACACCATGCACGGAATTCATTGTGTATCATCCCACACGGCGCCAAGGCCACCACCACCCTGGTTCACTCAGCCGTAGCGACCTTAATTGATTCATTGTCGGATCATCCCACTTGTATAAAGCTTGTTATTCATCCCATGTCCCGAATTGTACAATGACAACCATACTTGTTATCCTATTGCTGCTGGTATTCAATGATTTATACTGATCCAGGGCTATGATCTGATTTATCTCGCTTGAAACTTGGATTGAATGGATAAGGTTTAGGCTGGAATACGTTTCATTTACAGCAGTGATGGAATCACTCATCACTCGTCATCATCATTGATATATAAGAGTACCACCACCATGCAAGTAGAATCCATGATAAGGTCACATGAGAGAATGGTGGTGCATGCAGTGATCAACCTTCTTTTTCGGGGGGCCACACGACGTTATCCCTCGTGATTCATTTGGCGGTGACGGCCAAGGGGTAATACGTGTGCGCTTTAAATAGTGGGGATGAAGCGCCGCATCATGTGCATAACATTCGTATTTCTCTCTTATGCTTCAAGAGCTCAAAGGCAACTTGAGACGTTTATTCAACGTTACCAACAAACCAGAATCCAATCAACATGAAGCACAGAGTCTTTTAAGCAATCGCAGCCACGATCACCTTGACTTGTATGCAGAGGGAGAGCATGACACACACAACATTGTATACTGGGTAACGACGACGACGTTGACATTTCCCACCCCACTTTCATTCACTTTTTGCTAACTCGAATGGGTAACAGGTGTTCTTCATTTACGGCATCGCTATGCTATTACCGTGGAATGGTAAATGATACTCTCGCTCGTATAATTGATGTATATCATTGATGAAGAGGCCTACTATAGTCTTTATCACGGCATCCGAATACTTCCTCAAGCGCTTTGCTGATACGCCTTACGCGGAGACTTTCCAAAACTACTTTTCAACCTCGTTTACAGCCACCAATCTGGCTCTTTTTGGATTGCTGCTATGGCGACAGAGCAATGTAAGTACGAGAGAGGAAAACGAGACATGGATTGATTGCATGATAGGCGTATTCATTCATTTGAAAAAGGCTGCAACATTTCGTTTAGATGTGCTTGGTCCCATTCTCGTCAACACAACCGTCTTTGGTATCATGGCAATTACAGTTGCTACATCCGTCCACGGCACAGGCTATTTTTGGGCTACAATGGCATTGTTGGTGATCACAGGCATGACGACAAGCGTCTTTCAGATTGCTGTATTTGCAGAAGCATGTAGATTTCCTCCGAGATACATCCAAGCAGTGATGAGGTAAGGCATGAATCAAAAAAGCAACAGCTGGATACTAACATGGAGCAATTGTTGTAGTGGTCAAGGTGTGTAATTGATTTCTTGCAAGCAACAAGGATGAGATGTTTATCATGATCTTTGATTTAGGCATTGCCGGTGTCGCCGTCGCCATCGCATCTCTGCTTAGCGCTTTTGCTGGATCTGCAACACAAGCACCTGATGAAGCATCCATTACAACATCAGCATTTATTTATTTCATGTCGGCATTTGCTATTACGATTGCAGCACTTGCTGGACGCATCATTGTATCAAGGCAACCATTTTACATCAAGCAAAGCCAGTTGTCAACAGGCATTCTTTCGACTGAATCTTTGGATGATGATACGGATATGGAAGAGGGCGACAATAGTGATGACCATCATTATACACAACCTACTTCAGCTGCCATTGTCATTCGCAAATGTGGAGGACTCATCTTTGCCGTTGCCTATGTCTTTGTGATTACACTTGCCGTATTCCCATCTATCACGGCACTCATCAAATCGGTTGTACGACATGATCCCGACGACTCACAGAGAATCATTACGGATGGCAATCGCTTTTTGGATGATGATGTCTTTGTTGCATTCCATTTTGTACTTTTCAACGTTGGTGACTGGGTGGGACGCACTCTACCCATCTTTCCATCCATGCGCACTTTCAAAACCAAGCTCTTGGTCGTGTATTCCTTAGCACGTACGCTATTTATTCCTGCCTTTATGATGTGCAATGTTGTGGTCAGCGACCGGAAGATGGCTGTGGTCATTGACAGCGACGTGGTATATTTGGTTCTGGTCTGGATCTTTGCTGTTAGCAATGGATGGCTCGGCAGCTTAACAATGATGGCCGCACCTCAACAAGAATCGATTACCAGTGCCACCGAGAAATCATTGGTTGGAAGTGTGATGAGCTTTTCGCTTTTGGTGGGATTAGCAGTAGGAGGCAGTGCTAGTTTTATTTTACGAGCCATGGTCTAGTCTAGTCTAGTCCTCCCCACCCACAACTTACATGTACAATAAGAGCTGGATATAAACTCATCGAGAGTCCGAAACCGATAACTCTTTGACTTATGTGAGAAAAAACTTGTTTGTGCGGAACAAGTTAAAAAGCATCGTGTTGCTCCAAGGTGTTCATAGTTTCCTTGTTGAGCGTCAATAAAATGTTTGAGAAAAAGATGCGGATGTCTTAGCGCCCATTTCTACGTTTGTTTACTACCACAAAAGTAGGAGGGCTGGTGATTCGCAAATTTTAAGGCAGCAATCCTTCTATACAATAACGAAAATGACAAAAAAATCTTCCCGTTCTCTCTCCGCGTTTCCTCTTTTGTGTGCCACACACATGTCGTCTTCACCTTTCTTTACCAGTGGGCTTGCCATGTGGTCCCCAGCCGTTGTTGTGAATCCAAGATTACCACCTTCATCCACATTGACAGCACCTGATACGCTGACAACAACAACCACCACTGATCCATCAGCAATGGCTATGCATTCGAGCTTTTATCACCAGCCATTGTACGAACCGAGACTATGCGTGCTATGTGGATTGCCACATCGGGCACCCGATGGTCATGGTAAATCACTCAACGAGTGCGACAGCGACGTTTTGTCGTACTTGTTCCATGACCATAGCACTGTATCCGATGTATCGCCCGAACACTTTCCCGATCTGACAGATGCCACAAAGCCTGATCGTGTTATATTTGTACGCTCCCCATCATATCACAAGCGATCTTGGTGGAAAGCTTGTTTGGTGTATATACGTCTCCTTTTCAAAAAGATCTTGTATCATAAGCAGCATGTGCATCCAAGTAAACGGCAATGAAAAAATGTTATCATGTATGGCCTAGAAGGAAAGGGGTAAAAAGTACATGCACTACGCATGCGTGAAGGATGCAGGACCCATGATTATGGAAACCATCTTAAAACCCTTCAACCTCCTTGACCAGTGTTTCCAATGCATAAATGGTAGTGTTTGCATTATAAATCAAATGATTGGAAAAAGGCCGAGCGATCGGTCGAAAATGATACATGGCTGTGTGGATGCGTCATGACCGAATTAAGGGGACGTGAGTCATCATTATGTATCCTGCAACCTCGATGGCAGGCAAACAAAGGGGTACGAAAAATGCTACCCAATCACTACAAATGTTAACAATGCAGTATATAGAAAATGTGGATCAGCCACTGTTATGGCGTGGGATTCTTCTACCTGTTGTGGAACCTTATAACCATATCAAACAATCCGGGGTTAATGCATAATCCAAAACAATTTGACATCTTGTTGACGAGTGACCCACATTGACAAAAATTGACTTTGTGTGCTTGCTTTTATGATGCCATGTTGTAAAGATCGCCCATTCACTTACCTGATGAAACATTCAACCAAGTCACCACGAATAGCAATGAGTGATTCACCTACTTGATTTACGTATGCTTGCGTGGAATCCGCGGCAACCGCATTGGTGAATTTCCATGGATACCCATCCCGACGCAACGGACGTACAGAACACAAATCCTGATAGGTATGACTGAGATCAAAATCGATCTATATAATCTCATCGCTATCTAGTCTTCTTTTACCCGTCAAAGGCTTTTCCTTCTTTCGCTCTCTTTGCACTTGTCATCAGCAGCCCATGGATTACCAAAAGTTCCTCAGCACTCGCAGCAAGGCTCGCAACCCCTCGGCCAGTAAGTGTATAAGCATACCAAAAGCAGCATAGCATAGGCACTTATCATGATGCCTACTAGTTCGTGCCCTTATGCCATACATGAATAACAAGGACATGGTAAGAAAGAATGAGCCAACATGACTTTCGTGTATCATGGCAACTAAACGGCAATGCAACGACACCCTTGTAGTTATCGCTTGGTGCTGGTCAACCTAATCCTGACACTTTTCCTTATGCAAGCATGTCGGTAACTCTCAAGTCGGGTGAGACTTTGGAATTCGATGGCGACCTCTTTAGACGCAGCTTGTCTTATGATCTTACGGTACGTATCATGTCAAAAATGACAATAAAGTAGTAGCTGGCAACAAATTCAGGGATTTTTCTCACGCCTTTCTCTGGATCCTCCGCACGTGTGCACAATAGTCTGGTCTTCCCCCGCTCAATCAATGGCTCCGTGAGCTTCAAATCAAGGAACATGCACCACCTTGCAGTGAATTTGATTTGACAGTGGGTCCTGGTTCTCAAGATCTTTTGACCAAGGTAAGCATAAAAAACAATTGTTTGTATGTGAATGTATGCTAAAGCATCGATCATTATAGGCCTTGGAAATGTTTGCCGAACCTGGTCATGCACTCCTTGTGGAAGGTCCTACTTACACTGGTGCATTGTCATTCCTCGAAACTCAGCCCATTGACCTTGTTCCTGTGGCTACCGATGCTGAGGGCATTGTTCCCGAATCCTTGGATCAAATTCTTGCTGATTGGCCAAATTCGAATCCTAGTGGTAAGAAAGATCAACCACGCCCTCAAGCTCTTTACACTGTTCCCGTGGGTGGTAATCCTACTGGTGTCAGCTCATCGCTTGAGCGAAAGAAGAAAACCTATGCTATTGCTCAAAAATACGACCTCATCATTGTTGAGGATGACCCATACTACTATCTTCAATTTGATGAGAAGCGTACTCCTTCGTACCTTTCCATGGATGTTGATGGCCGTGTCTTGCGTTTGGATAGTATGAGCAAGATCTTGTCGTCGGGTATTCGTATTGGTTGGGCTACTGGTCCTAAGCCTTTGATCGAACGCATGAACATGCACACAATGGTATGTCGTGTTACACACACACACAAAAGTGGATTCAATCATCTCATCCCGAATCATCATTTACATGTAGGTTACCAATCTTCAACCTGCTGGTGTTCCTCAATTGATGGCCTATGGCTTGTTGGAAAAGTGGGGACATGATGGCTTTTTGGAACACACACGCAAGGTCGCCAACTTTTATCGTGAGAAGCGTGACCTTTTCGTTGAATGTCTTGATCGCCATCTTAAAGGTTTGGCTGAATGGGTTGTTCCTGACTCTGGCATGTTCGTTTGGATTCGTCTTTTGTGTGGTATCGATGACTCGTATAATCTCATCTTGCAAAAGGCTGTCAAGAAGAATGTGCTTGCTGTCCCTGGTGTGGTAAGTTGAATTGGGCATGTCCATATACAATCGCATGAGCAACGTTAACACGCGGCAACACAATAGGCCTTCATGCCATTGGGTAACAAGACCCCGTATGTGCGTGTATCATTCAGCTGTGTCACCTATGAACAAATGGATGAAGCTCTTCGTCGCTTGTCCCTCGTGATCCGTGAGGCTGCTGATGAGCAATCGACCACCGCCCAGTAAACAACAAACCGAAAGCGATAATACATCAACGCTTTTATATCCCTGTTCCCTTTTTCAATAATACCGGGACATTGTAAGTAAGCATTTTCAATACAAACACCATATAATCGAAGCCCATCTGCATCAGAGTTATAGAAGCAGGGTCGTACATGAATAATAAATTATACATTATCTGCTTTAACATTGCTGCCAGGGTGGATACGGAGGTCTTTTTTACATTTGGACATGCCTTGAATTCATTAGGATTGATAAACATTGGCATAAGACCATTCGTGTACATACGCACTTGCTTTTTCCTTTTTGCCGTAATGTTGCCTTCTCGTACATGCCAGCAGTCTTGTTTTTCGTAAACAGCAATGTTGCTTTTGCTAAACAGAGACCTAAATTTCTTATGAATGGCATCCTTTTTCTTGGTACAGTAATCGAGATCGCTGACTTTGTTTATGGCTATTTGATTGTGCGTGGCACGTATCCGATAATTTGATGGCTCTCGTTTATTAGAAGTAAGAGATCCATATACTAAGAATTTTACTCCTTTATAGCAATGTGAGCTACTTGCCACCATTATCCAAATACAGATCCAGCGCTGCAGCAAGGTCAAAATCAAAACCTATCATAACTTGCTGACATAGCAACCTGTTGCCATGGACACAGGCATTACACTGCCAACCCATCTACTAGACACATCCCATGCCTTGGTTCGTTCTCACGATGTATCCCACACTTTTTGTTGGATACACCGTGTGATTTGCTAAGGCTGCTAAACGCCATCCTGTGGCACAAAATAGCATGGGAATGGCTTTGAAACATGCAAACGTGCTCAATTTTCGAATTCTGTGGTTTCTTCTATGCGGTGTTGTGGGAGCCATCATCACAAAGCATGATGAGATCACTATGTATCCACAATCAAGCTGGATCTAAAATGGAGATTGTTACTTGATATTGCTGTTTATGTAGCGTATCCATTGCTCAATAAAGCGATCCAAGGATGATTCGATTTTCATAGAATGGAACAATACAGCCAAGCATCACGTGGCGAAAACCGCGCCATATATTTATGGTCTTTGCTCAAGTACATATACTGATCTATCAAAGAGACGATGTTTGATCACTTTAAAGCATCATACTTGGAATGCTGTGCATTGTATCTATGCTTCGTATCTATGGATGGGGGAATGGCTAACGCTATACGTATCATCCAGGAACATTCAAGGTGGGATCAAAGTGCGTAAATCAACAAGAGCCGGGGGATCAAAAGGTATACGTCGTAAACATGATCCTTCATGCATGTGTCACGCAAACATGCTGGGCCAGCTTCTCCTTCTCGATATTCTGATGTCCAGTGGAAGGACAACATACTTATTTTAGATAAAGATTAGGCTGATTTTGCATCGTTGATACAGTATTTTGGTATGTTGAGAAGGTGAACAAGTTGCACAATGATACGGCATGCCCCCACCACAGCTACACGATATCCTTGGCGTGTTGCATTGTTAATGAAGCGGTCCTTTTTTACCACCCCAACTACGTACATGGATAAGCTGGCATGCATTATGGGCCATAGGAGATGGTTAATGGATCACAGCTGCAAGGAGCGAATAAAGAAGAAGAAAGAAAACAATGAACACTATGTGACACAGGGTAAATCAGGCAAAAAGGGGCACATGACAAAACAAAAGGAGCCGAGATTACCAAATGCAGCAGCCTCTCTTCTTTCAAAATGCATGAAACGACCCTGTTGATATAAGGAAGAGGCAGCTGGATCACCCATCGTGTCGTATCGTACGTTGCCATGGTGACCTGAATACATAGGCTGTTGCTGCCACCTATATAGATGTTATCAAAACCAAATGACCCTTCGCGGTGTGTGCGTCAACTTGGTGTATAGTAAAGATCAATGAATGTGGAAAACTTGTTGCATGTTGCACAAGCAGTGTTATCACAAGGAAAATCGAAATCCTAGAAATGCAGGTTCCTTTGTGTATGGTCAATCCGAAAGTGCAAATTAACAAATCGGGAATACGGGTGCGTACTTATTATGCAGCATCTCACCATCAGACAATATTTGGCGTGCGACACGACAACTGATATTTACATATCCTGTCAGCGATAAAAGCAGTTTTCGTGATAGATCATGCCTGTGAAAATCGTTCTTTTTCATCTTTATCTTTGCTCATTCATAAAGTGAATACAACAGCTCATCACACATAATACCAACATGGGTGATAAGATATACACAGGTGAAGGAGGGATTGGCCACATCGATGAAGAAAAGGCGGGTAGTTCTAGCGGTGGTGGCTTCCTCTCAAATATACAAGCACGCTATGCCAAGGTGGACCCATCGAGTTATTTACGGCGACCCGATGAAACAGGCCGACAATATTGGTCAAGACGCTTGATTTCACTCAAGCCATATGAGCTGCTGGCAGCCGAGTACGCAAATACGGAGCTCAGAAAATACTTGAATGCCTTTCAACTTGTATTTCTTGGTATTGGTGCCATTATTGGAACAGGTACATCATGAATGAGTGATCCAAAAGGTGCATTCATTGTTGACTCCTTTTACTTTTTACCTAGGTATCTTTGTATTATCGGGTCAAGCAGCAGCCCAAAACGCTGGCCCTGCTGTTACTGTATCTTTCATTGTCGCCGCAATTGCTTCAGGTATGGAGTTTTACCATCACACACACATACACCAACCATCTCATTCTATGGTTTTCTTATCCATCATAGGATTTGCGGCTATGAGTTATTCTGAGCTCGCATCTATGATCCCCGTGTCTGGTTCAGCATACACGTATGCGTATGCTACCATGGGCGAGGTATTGTAACATGAAGGTTTTCATCATTGAATGTCACCACTTACATGGCTTTGATAGTTTATGGCTTGGACTTTGGGTTGGGATCTTGTACTAGAATACATGATTGGCTCAGCAACAGGTAGGTAGATACAAAGAGTGGCCATTTGTAGTATACATCCGCTCATCATTGTAATGATCGACATCTTTTTTTGCAGTCGGCGTGGGTTGGTCTGGTTACTTTAAGACCTTTTTCGAGGTTGCATTCAACGTACATTTTGGAGACAGCTGGACAACACCGCCTATATACTGGAACGAAGATCCTGCATACATCGCTTATAGCGAAGGAAGCTATTTCAATGTCCCTGGATTCGTAATCATCTTACTCGTCACCATTTTGCTTTGTGTCGGGTAAGTACATGTATCATTTTGTTATGCAAGTTACCGTTCTCACATTGTCCTTCGCCAATAGTATTCGTCAAGCTTCGTGGGTCAATACCGTTATTGTCATCATCAAGCTGCTTGTAGTGTTTATCTTTATCTTTGCATTATGTGGGTTCGTTGATACCGGCAACTACGATCCCTATGTCCCTCCCAACACTTCTGGCAATTGGCACTTTTTTGGTACCCCAGGCATTTTTGCAGCAGCATCCACCGTATTTTTCTCGTAAGTGTTGTGATGCATTATCATAGCTTTTATTGTACAGGGACACCCATCAACTAAATGTGTGTTACAGGTACATTGGTTTTGACTCCGTGACAACCGCTGCCATGGAAGCCAAGAACCCACGTCGTGACCTACCTATTGGTATCATGGGAAGTTTGGTTGTGACGACACTCATGTACATTGGCTTTTGTACCGTGATGACAGGCGCTGTGCATTACTCTGAATTAAATCACCCTGCTCCTCCCACCATTGCCATCCTTGCTGTGGAAGAACGTACGGGTCGTTCGTTTAAATGGTTGAACATTGTCGTCGCTCTTGGTGCCCTTGCAGGCTTAACATCCGTGTTACTGGTACAAATGCTTGCACAAGCACGTGTGTTTTACTCTATGGCCAAGGATGGCTTACTGCCCCAAATCTTTACCAAAGTCCATCCAAAATTCAAAACTCCCTATGTTGCTACCATTATTGTCGGCCTTATTACATCCATCCTCTCTGCCTTGCTCCCTGTTGATCTCCTTGGCAACATGACATCCGTTGGCACGCTGTTTGCTTTCTTCATTGTCCATTGTGGTGTTGTGGTGTTGCGTATCACACGTCCCGATGTGGATCGTTGGTTCAAAATCCCTGGTCCCAGTTATACATGGATTGTATTCCCTTTCATTGGTGGTGCCATTTGCATTTTACTTATCGCTGTCGCTGAAGTTTCTACCATTTGGGTAAGTGATAAGAAAGCAATATCAAAGACAAAGACTCAATCTAATAACCTACCCCTGCCTTATCATTAGCGTCTCTTTGTCTGGATGGGTATTGGATGGATCATTTATTTCAGCTACGGCATCCGCAAATCAAGACTACACAGAGATCCCATCGGCCGCTTTGCTGAAGTGCATGCTCAACAACTTGACACTAAGGAAGAACCTGAATACGCTGTTCAGGATTATGACTATCCAAGTCGAACGTAATGATGGCATGTGCCCATTTTCCATCAGCAGATATCCATTCTAGTAGTAGTAATCTATATTAATATATGTAGCAATTTACATAAGCTAAGCTCTGCATGCAAATAAAATCATCAGATGATATTACGAAACAAGTTTTTTGGGGGTCATTTATGTATGCATGAGTAATTTACACAATCGAATGGTATTGATCATTAAATGAGTGATATGAAAGGGAGAGAGCATGGGGAGAAAGAGATGGCTCTTTTTACTTTGTGTTATTACGACGTAACTGTTCCAGCTCCCGTTTAAGTGCCTCATTTTCTCGTGATAGCTTTTCACGTTCTGCATGGGAGATTGCCAATTGCTGTTGTAAACGCTCGACAGCGTCTGATGGATGATGATGATGATGATGTTCAGCCCCGTCATACGATGGCTTACGTGATCGCTGTTGTTGAGTTGTGTTGGATAAGCAGCTGAGCATATCATTGAGAAGGCTGCGCTGGACCTCATTTTGCTTGAAGAGCGTTTCCATCTGGGTATACATGATCGAAGGTATTTCGCTAATACCTGCTGCTGGAGATTGGGCGGTGGTGATGATATGTCGAACAGAGCTTGGATCACGTGACAATGAAGTATAGGGTGATGTATTAGGTGAACCTGACAACGAAGACTCAGCTGATCGATCCATGGTGTTGGTTGCTGTGGCTGTGGTTGCTGCGTTGCCAGACAATTCAAAGCGACCCTTTTTTCGACAACAATCATTTGTCGTCGTCGTCGTTGTTGTTGTTGTAGGTGGCTGCTGTTGCTCATCCCGCCCTGCAGGATGATGTTGTTCAACTTCGACTGAGAATCGACTTGATTTAGAACTTGTAGATCCATTACGGGGTAACGAGATACCAGATGAATTAGAGTTTTCACGTGAGAGGGCACCTTCGGTACTAGGATGTGGCTGTTGTTGGATCTCGAATCTCGACTTTCGTTCTATAGCGTGACATATGAGCACAATATCTAGAGGCCAATGATGATGGATAACCTTACCTCCTTGTACGCTATCTTGACTTGATAAACGAGATAAAGGCAATGGCGTCAAATCTTGCGTGGCGACTTCTTCAACAGCTCTTTGATTCACGCTGAAACGACCCTTTTTTATCTCGCATTCAGGATTGGAAGGAGGTACAACATCGAGTGGTGCCACAGGAGGAGATGGAGTGGATACGGGAGGAGTATCATGATTCTCTTCGATAACAAAGCGTGATTTTTTTGTGATGGTGCTATTGCTGCTATCGGATGCTATCGTTGCTGTTGCTGTTGATGCTGCTGCTGGTTTAGCTGCATCACGAATCACCACTTCACCAAAAGAGATATGCTTTCTAGTTGGCTGCTTCTTTTCAGTGGTTGTTGTTGTTGTTGTCGTATCATCGGTATCGAAATCCCACTGCTCAGTCGTTTCAAAGGTGATATGCTTTTGAGGGACCTTTTTGTGTGGACGTTGTTCAAGGGATGGTACATGCACCAAGAGTGACTTGCATAGGTATTCTTTCTTTTTTGCTTGCTTGAAGAAAGGGTGTTGTAGCAGCTTTTCAGCGGTAGGTCTAATTGAGTAAGGTAGCTAGTTAGTAATTGCACAATGATTATTGGAGCGTAGTTACCTTTTTCGAGGATCTTTTTGAAGACAGCAATCAATCATTTCCTTGAACACCTTTGTATATTTGTACTTGGTGGAATCCCGATCCAAGGTCGGGGGATCGTTGGACAAGGTCATCATTAAGACCTGGTGACAAGTATAAATTTTCCCTTTCATTATTATTGTTGTTATCACTTTACCTTCATGGGTGGGAACTTTGCAAATGGAGCATGACCCTTGGCAAGTTCGAGAGCTGTAATACCAAAGCTCCAAATGTCAGCCTTGTAATCATAGCTTGCTTGTTCCATGACTTCAGGTGCCATCCAACATGGCTATAAAAGAAGAAGAACGCATGTGTGAGAATAATAAGAATTGGTGGCGCACAAAAGAAATACGTCATTTTACCGTTCCCACAAATGTCTTTCGAACACCCCCATTCTCCGTGAGCGAGCTGGAAACTCCAAAATCGGCCAGCAACACAGTGCCATGCTCATCCATAAGTAGATTGCCCGCTTTTACATCTCGATGAATGTGACCATTCTTGTGCAAATACACCAGCCCCTCCAACGCTTGCTTGAGGATGGTTGCAATGGTGGTCTCTTCAAATCCTTGTTTAAAAGCAGACTTGATAATATCCAGACACGAGCCTATAGCAACAATTAGGTGTAAGAAAGAGAGAGCGTACATCCCACGGCTGGTAAAACGTTACCCGCTGATAAATAAGGTGTTACTATGTAAAGCTTGGATCCGTTTACAAAGGAGCCATAAACTTGCAGGACATTGGGATGTTTGGATAGTGCCATCAAAGCTGTTTCGCGCTGCGATCAAAAGATTTTGGGTGTGAGATACACACACACACACACACAAGCACAAGCACACACACACGCGCACATGATAAAATGGGATGACTTACTCGCAATTCATCGATTTGATTACGTTCAAACATATCCAAGTCAATCATTTTCAAGGCGACGCGTTTGTTCAATGGCTTGTAAATGGCGCCGTAGACTACAGCTGATGAGCCGTAACCTAAATTATACCTCATTTAGTCGTCATATTGCAAGTGGCCGCCGATCCCATCGACCTTGTTTCAGTGTTGCTTACCGATAGGGTCTTTGAGTTCAAAATCCTCCAAACGGTTGGCCCAGTTGGTATCAGATAATTGAGAAAAAGAGGTCGTGGATGGATTGGCATAGTGTGATAGTGGGTTGAGTGTTGTTGAGTCGTGTTGATCATGAAGAAATGAGCTCCTTGGGAGAGCTTCAGAGAATCGACGAGTCATTGCAGTGGATGGTGCGGGATTGTGAGTTGACATGACACGCATAAGACTGCCAGAGCGAGAACGAGAAGAAGTGTTGAGGCGGTCAAAGGAACTGGTCGAGGCGTTCGACCCCTTCAGGAACGCCAAAGAGTTGTGTGCAGGGGCTTGTGACATCAAATAAGTTAATGCGGATTGACTGATAAAACTCTTGACTTGTAACGAAATAAGTATTCATCCGAAAAGTAAGGAGAGAAGAGAGAAAGAAGTTTAAAGGTGGATGAGGGGGAAAGGGGGGAAAAGGAAGAGAGAGAGAGAAAGCGAGCGAGATCATTCCATCCTGGTAATCCCTCTCCTCTCACACACACCAGGGAGCTGAAAATCGCTCTCTCTTTCTCCCTGCTGGCTCACTATTCTATCTCTCAGTCACCTGGTTAAAACTCACCCGCAACAAGCCGCAATTGACAACGCCACTCATATACGATGCAGGAGGTACCTTATATCAAACTCTACCCCGAGGAGAATACATTGCATACATATGCATATTCTTTTCTTTATTTAAGTAGACCCTCGTAAACGATCGATTTCTCTTTTCAAATTTTCATTCTCTCGCTTTAAAGCTTGATTCTCACGCAATGATGCTTGAAGCTGATTCTCCAATGATTCCTATTATAATAAAAGTTAGCTCATTTGCAAATGAAATGGACTCTCACTCTTTCTCCAGTGAAACTTGCCATAGTTAGCATTATCTCATCTGCTGACCTTCGTCTCCTAATAATAAAAAGTCATTCCATAAGCATCCTTTTGGTTCATTGATTCATTCATTCATTGTTTGTTGCAGCATGTACCTTTCTTGTCCTTCTGAGGAGGATGACGATGAATGATGGAGCAATGCAGGCTTTCGAGGTACTCCTGATTTCGTTCGCATAGGAAAACCAAGCATGCTGCCCAACTCTTCTAATGCATGTCGTTGTGTGTCATTGGCTCTTAAAAGTTCTTCCACGTGGGCATGCATCGATGCTTGTGAATCGGGTTCGGATTTAAATGTTTGACCACGCGATACTGACGATGAATTTGATGAAGCACCAGAATGCGGCAAGTAATGTGTTGTAGTAGTATCACACCCACCACCTCCATGAGAATCTACATTCACCTTTTTTTAGTCATGGCTTTCATTTGAAACAAGGGTCATGTGATCTATGTCAATACACTTACTGCTATCTGTTGTCGTCAATTCGAACCTCCCCACTTTGCGAGAGGAAGAGCTTTCACGAGCCAATGCATACCCACTCGAAGTTGGCTGAGAGCTATGTCGACATAGCGCATGATTGGAGTTGGGCATAGGAGCTGGGCATATGGATGAGGGTGGTAACTGTGGCGACGATGATGATGTAGTTGTATCATCTCCATGATGGACTTCGAATCTTGATTTCCGGTCGCTGCATCCATGTTGGTGATCATGCCGTTCCGATAAAGTTGATTCAATAGATGATGATGGAGAATATTGTTCTGATGCTTGTTTCACTAATTGGTGATTGATGCTGAATCGAGTTTTTCTCATAGACGGATCATCGTTTTGTTGTTGAATGCTGGTGGTATCCTTTGGGTGTAATATTGGACTATCCTGAGAGGGTGGTGTCACAGGTGTTGTTGTTGTTGTTGATTGATCAACGGTGAATCGTGATTTCTTGGATTGAGTTTCGGGTGCCACTTGTTGTTCTCCTCCATTGGTGCCTGTATAAGGTTGAGGTGGGTTTTTGACCACAACGTCACCAAAGGATATATGTCGCTTCACTTGTTGCTGCTGCACTCGGCTATCTGAACCAAGTTCATTGCTGCTGCTAGGATCATTCTCATCATTGCTCGATGGTTGTTCTTGAAAATCCCATTCTTCCTCGGTCTTGTTAATGGAAAGGTATCTTTGTGGAACCTTTTTGCGAGGTCGATTTTCCAATGGCGGTAAATCATTCAAAAGCGCACGCACAAGATGGTCTCGTCGTCTAGCTTGCTTGAAGAATGGATGTTGAAGCAATTTCTCAGCGGATGGTCTACAAATGTAAGAAATGAGAAAAATAGTACTATTAAAAAAGGGACGTGTGAATCATACCTTTTTGATGGATCCTTGTTGAGACACAAATCAATCATATCCTTGAATGTGCGAGAGTATTTGTGTTTGGCTGTTTCTCGTACCAAAGTCGGTGGATCACTGGATAATGTCATCATCAAAACCTACAATGGGGGTTGTATAAACATCCAAGCCATGATTACGGATGATAAACGTGTACTTACTTTGAGTGGTGGCAGTTTTGCAAAGGGAGCATGACCAGTCGCAAGTTCAATGGATGTGATACCAAAGCTCCAAATGTCCGCCTTGTAATCATACGCTGTTTGCTCCATCACTTCAGGTGCCATCCAACAAGGCTAATGATAAATCCGGCGTCAGTATCATCATTGTCGTCTCATGTGAACCCAAAAGAACAAAAAAAGCTGTTGCTGCAGTCCCAAAACCTACCGTGCCGACAAAAGTCTTGCGTACACCTCGTTCACCATAATCTGACAGAGACCCAGAGACACCAAAGTCACCCAAAAGCACAGCGCCATCATGATCCATCAATAGATTCCCAGCCTTGACATCGCGATGAATATGTCCATTTCTGTGAAGATACGCTAACCCTTCCAAGGCTTGTTTCAAAATAGTGGCAATGTTGCTTTCATCCAATCCATCACGGAACTGCGTCTTTATGATATCCAAACAAGAGCCTACATGACATCATTTGTTCCCCCATCAGGTTTCTTTTCACACGTGACCCGAGTTACTCTTATTACCTCCTGCAAGATAGGGGGTCACGATGTACAATTTAGATCCATCAACAAATGATCCAAGAACGCGGAGTACATTGGGATGTCTTGATAAGGCCATTAATGCTGTTTCTCTCTACATGTATAAAGCAACAATAAATGAATGATTCATCATTGTATACACTCAAACACACAAACACTTACCCTTAACTCATCAATCTGATTACGCTCAAACATATCCAAGTCGATCATTTTGAGAGCCACACGCTGATTCGTAGGCTTGTAGATAGCACTGTAGACAATAGCAGATGAGCCATAGCCTAAAAGGGTTACAAGTAAATGATCTTATCCAGGAGGTTGCATATCCTTTCTATTACCAATAGGGCACTTGATAACAAAGTCATCGATATTATTCATCAAATGAGTCTCGTCCGTTGCTGCTGTTGTGCTGGAAGGAATGGGCGACACTGGTATTGAACGATCGTGTTGCACGACATTGGTGTTAATCTTCAATGCGTTGCTGGTGGCATCGAGCGATTGCTTTTGTGGATGAATGGAAGTAGAATGACCACTGGAAGAACGTGTAATGAGAATAGGATAAGCTGGTGCACTTGCTGAGAGCGGTGGGTCGTTGTTGAAGGGTCGAGAGGAAGAAGGAGGTGGAGGAACCGGATGTCTCGGGTTGTCTTCCGATAAAAGATCACTGTGCCCTGTCATAAGCATCTTGTGGGTTATTGATGTGGATCAAGAACAGATGAAGAAAAGGAGAAAGAAGAAAGAGAGAGAAAGAAAGAAGAGCTGTAACAATGTCCACATGTAAGATCAAGCTTCCCTTTGCATGTATTGCCACATCAGGTCGTCATGCAGCCACATGCATATTTGTTTCAAATACAGATGTGGGTTTCGCATTTCTTTAAGGGGTTCTTTTTTAGAGATACGATATTATTCCCCCAAATGACAGTGTCAGCACATGCACACGCGCACATACACATACGAAAGATAATGCATTCTTTTACATACTGGCATGTGTAGCGATGGATCATGTATGTAGGCAAGCAAAGTATGTAAGAGATGATGATGATCGAATGTAGTTGCATCTTGTGATACCACATGAAAAAGTAGTAGTAGTAGTAGTAGCGCGATTAACAAAGGACTGATAGAAAAAGTGAAGATGAAACAACTATGGATAATATTGCTTGTATAAATTAACATCATTCTAGACCATAGCTATTACAATGTACTAGTACTCTGCTAGGAGGGTTGATAAATTTGTGGCAATGATCGGCATTGCTGGTATTACTATTACGATGAATGCTTTTGGAAATGATTGTGTTGCGGGAAGTGCATATGTAAATGGGTAATGGGCGTGTGAGAGTGAGAATATTGGATTGGGAAAAAAAAGAGTAGCGAGGAGGATATACAATAATATTAAATGGATATGCAAATGGATTACCGGAAGGAAGAAGCCAGACCAGCGGGCGTTTCAGTCAACCGAGCAACTTCAGAATACATTTGTAAAGCACGCAAAATGTGCATAGAATCAAGATCGATTGCTTCACCAAGCTTCTCCAATACATTGGCAAAGTGTCCAACCTTTTGTAAATAAAGTGCAGATACAGCATTCTATAATCCAATCAACACATGAGTCTTTTCTCTCTCTTTTTCCACGCATAGACGACTGATAACTTTACCTCCAAACGAGCAACAAAGTTCTCCATAAGTGTAACAAGCTCCTCATCCGTGGCATCATTCATGATATGTCTCTCAAGTAAACGTTGAATTTTGCCTGTTGCAGCTTTCGACATTGGATTGGCTTTGACGAGTTGCTTGTTTGATGGTTGGCCAAAGAGTTGTTCTGTTGTCAAGTTTTCCAATCGAAGAGCAAGCGTGCATAGCGAATGAACAAGCGTAGGATCAATAACACGAATCGCATTTGTTCCCTTTTTGTTTAGACCAGGTTGACCCATATCAGAAGAGGCTCGCTCTTGGATGTCCGTATGAGGCGAAATGCTACGTGTCTCTGGATTCAAATGGGGTGATGGTGATGGGCTGTTGATAACAGGTACACTGGCAGGAGATGGCACAGCAGGAGGTTCTTGCAATTGATCCCGTTCCATACGACCTTCAAGTTGCTTTGGATAAACGAAGCTGAGCATCTCAGGTGTTTCCAAGCCTTTAAGACGACGCATGCCCAATTCCATCACTCTAAATCCCAAGCGTTTCAATTGTTGGATGTCACGGTTGATAAGATAGTTGCCTGTCGACATGGCCTTGTCATCCAAGCCAAGCGTATCGTCATCCAATACACCAGGGAAGTTGCGTAGCGCTGCCACCACATCCGAAGAGACACAAATTTGCCCACCATCAGCAGCATTACAGATACGACTTGCTTTGTTCACCACAGGGCCAAAATAATCCATACGGCTGGTGATTGGGTTGCGTTCAAATACGGGTGTACCCCAATGAATGCCCATGCGTACCGATAAACCTCGATAAATGGTAACCGAATCCTTTTCAATTTCACGACATTCTTCACTGGATAAGATACCAGCCGGCCAATCCGCTTCGAGTAGTTGTAATTGTACAGTGAAGCACCATAGCAAGGCAGCAGTGATGTTTTGAAAGCATACCATAAATGCATCGCCTTCGGTCTTAACTTCATAGCCACCCACACTTCGCAAAGTTCTCCGCATGACTGCATCATGTATCTTGATGGCCGATCGCATGTTTTCAGGCTGTGTTTCCCATAACAATGTAGAGCTCTTGATATCCGTAAACACCAAAGCGACCTGATTGATGGGTGGAGGCACCTCACGATCCAAACGAGCCAATGTCTAAAAAAATAAAACAATTTGTCAACATGTTGTTTACCTTTATCATTGATCTTTTCCAACTTACCGAATCACCTGGACCTTCTTCTTTGCCACGACGTTTGAGTTTGCCAGTGAGCATACCAGTAGGAGCCAATGGTACATCATCCAAAAGAATGCCTGCAGTATCCACGCCTGTTCCACCACGACCAAGGCCACGCATGATACGACCTCGCTTATCACGCTTGTCAAACAAGTCACCAACACCAATCACCATCACCATAAGATCACGTTCAGCACCATAGGTGATAGCAAAATCGCGTAGCTTTTGGGCTGCTGCCATAAGGTCGTCCTTTTCAGTGCGTGCGACATCCACGGCTGTTTGATAGCTCATCCGTTCCCATAAGCCTGGTGATGCCATAATGACAAATTCGTCATTTTCGGTGAGTTCAATGGTGGCGACGTAGGGGTTGGCGTTAACAACGGGGATCAAATCAAAATAACCAAATCCTCTTGAGACCTTGAGCTCATTGTTCAGTTTGCCAGTGTGGGAAACATAGCCGCCAGCAGCACGGATACGAGAGATCTCACTTGGATTGAGAGAAATGTGCTTATGCGTAATCTCGAATGCTTGTCCATTGTTACGAGATATCACCGCCATAGCATCACCGACATTCGCCACATACAACTTGGTACCAGCCACGTAGCACACCACGGCAGATGCACCAGCATCCTTTTCATCCATGAGTTCAGTACCAAGTCCTTTTTCCAAAGACAAAAACGCACGACGCATAGCACTGACAACGGTATCATCATTCTTCAACTTTCGCAGCTCCGTTTCCAAATGCGTTGTGAGCTGATCATTCAAGTACTTTGTAAGCTTGCAACCCGTTCTTGAGCTCTTTCGACCATCAAACAAGCCAAAGACGCATTCATCGTCGCTGTTACGAAATCGTGGCATGACCAAATCCCAAGTACTCAGATGCTCATTGGATCCCAGCCAATCAGCAACACCATAGGCCATATTGTTCACCTCTGAAAGGGATGTACGCACACGTCGATCTTGGGTTTCTTCAGGTGTCACCACTCCAAGAATCGTAAGGTCCATCAAACCCAGCATCCTTAATCGAGTCAATGCACCAAAATCTGCCAAATCCTTTTCCTTGGGACCATGAAGCTCTGGATGGGTTTTTTTGATCGCTAGACGTTTGTTTCCTGATAGATTCAAAAACTTGAGGCTAAGATTCCAGTTCCTAAAGGAAAAAACATTATTAATACCTCTACTTCCAAAGCATCACAATACCACAATACACATACCAATTCCAATCATACGGCCAATTGGCAATATTGTACTTTAAAACATTGCTTCCCACATCGAGGACCAACAACTTGCGTAACTTGCCAATCTCAGCAGGAAGCGTCTGAAGCTTGTTTCCATTGACAGCCAATACACGTAGGTAGCTCAACTTTTCAATGTCGTCTGCCGGCAAGGAGGTGAGATGATTTCCCGAAAGATATAACTCGTAAAGGTGTTGATGGCAAAGATGTTCAGGTGGGATTTCATCCAAATCATTGAAAGAAAGATTCAAAGTACGCAACTCCAAAAACATCATGAGAGGAGCCCAAATCTCGTTGCCAAGGCGATTATCACCGAGGAATAGCTTGCGTAATGACAGCGAAAGAGGAGGTGGGTGGTTATGTGGACTTGCAAAGAAAGAAGGAGGATTGAAGTTGGGTGAGGACTGCATACCAGCTGCAGGGCCTGCATTTTCTTGTTGCATAATACTTGTGTCACCACCACCACCTCCTCCTCCTCGAGTAACACCACTATTGTCTTTGGATCCACCACCGCCACCACCACCACCACGACCTGGTACAACGCCTTGTCCAGCATGTCCACCCAAGGGTTTAGGTAGGACGTTTTCCAATGTTGCATTAGGAACCATGGAACCCTCGCCTTGTGATGCCATAGGAAGATGCAATGCTACACCGGATGCTGTGAATGGTTTTGGAAACGTCTCCAGCAGATTGGAAGAGCAATTGAGTTCATGCAAGGATGGGCATAACCATATCTCGGGTGGCAAAAACTTGAGATTGTTCTTTTGTGCATCCAGCACCTTGAGCTCGCTCAACTTTGAAATCTCGGCTGGTAGGCTGTCAAGAATGTTGTCCTGCACTGAGAGTTCTACCAATTTGCGTAATGCACCAATACTCGAAGGAATAAAGCTCAAGGTGTTATTGTCGAGGATCAACTTTTCCACATTGGGCATCCCGTAAAAGAGATCTTCAGGCAATGATGAGAGCATACAACTCGAGATATTCAAATCGGTCAACATGGTGCATTGCTGATCGGTGCTGATTGGCTGTGATAATGGTGTCATGGTGTGATCCATCGAAGGGCGTCGAGCAGTATCCCCAATGATGTTGAATTGAGTCAATTGGTTCTTGGTCATCTTGAGCTGTCGTAAACTCTTGAATCGGCATGCCACAATGCTCACGGCATTATAATCAGCAAAGAGGATTTCCAACTTGGGTAAACCACAAAGGACATCAAAGTTGTTGATATGATTTTGCCGAATATCCAATTCCTGCAGCTTCTCCAATTTGGCAAAGCTCTGTGGAAGACTACCAGATAATCGATTGGCGATTGCAAAGAGTCGTGTAAGGTTGACAAGATTGCCGATCTCATCAGGGAATTCTTGTACTTTGTTGAAGCTGATATCAAGAAATTGAAGGCTGACAATATCACAAATGGCTTCTGGAAATGTGGTGAAATCATTGTTGGACATGAAGAGCATCGATAATTGCTTGAATGTTCCAAATGAGCGTGGTATTTGAGATAAACAATTGTTGTATACGCGTAGTGTCTTTAATCCCGTGATCTCTTCCAATCGAGCATGCTGTAAGTCTCGTAATCGATTGCCGGAAATGTTGAGATGTTCAAGGTCACGCACATAATGTATGGATTGTGGAATGGTGACATAATCATTGTTGGCCAGCCAAAGTTGCTTAAGGTGTCGACAATTATGAATAAAGTCGACAGGGATATCCATTTGCAGGTTTTTCGATAGATCCAATGAAACGATTCGTGATGCGTATTTGTACAATGATACTGGTATAGCTGGAAGATTGCGTGCCTGTAAATCGATATGCTGCTGTTCACTGTAATCCACATCTTCAGGAATGGTGTGCGGTACGTTGGGTCCAAATATGAATCGTAGAAGATACGAGTTGTCTTCTCTGCCAACATCTGCAATATTGTCTTGCTCGGAATATCCCATGTACTCAAACAACGTCTTTTGGATCTGCAATGGCCTTTCAGATAGTTGTAAAACACGCTCTAAAGTATACATAATAAGTATATTGTCTTTGGTGCCCATCCCATCATGTATACACATACCTAGATTATGACGTTTGAGCGTCAAACAAAGTTTGCTCTGATCATGCATAAAGAACTTTGCGGCCAATCTTTGAACGATGTCGGCAGTGGTAATATCAAGCGGTAGTTGCAAGGTCGTAAATGTGCCATCGGTGCGGAATATTCGAATACAATACTAGTAGCTTGTATGAGGAACCTTGTTTTTCATCCATCATCCATGATTCAACTTACATTCTTCCTTTGGACATCATAATTGCGTGGTTCCATGGCTGAGTAATCATCATATTCGGTCGCTTCATTATCAAAGAGGTGTGGTTCCTGAGATGGTGGTCCTCCTGGTTGTTGTACTCCCCAACTATCCGGTGCCTCCCAATGCTCATTTGGATCCTGATTCTTTATCCACAAATGAATACTTTTTTGTCATAGCCTCAATCAACGTTCTTACCTGTGGCAATGGATACATGTTCTTTCGATATGGATGCTGCATGCCTTGATATGATGGATTAACGATGCCTTCCATAGAAGCAAAGTCTTGGTCAATGTATACTAGACGACATTTGAGATAAGCATATTTGGATGATACGCACCGACGCTGACTTACAATCAAAGTTGTTCTATTGACAAAATCAGTACACAAAGATCTCCATATTTCATCATCCAAAACATACCTTTCCACGTGACCCACTATTGGATTGAATGATACTACTGCCACCATCCGATCTTTCCCGATCTTTTCCCTTTCGTGATGTATAGGAGCCTGATGACTTTTTGCGTACAGTCTGAGTACCATAAGGGCTTCTTCGACCTGGGTCATCAATTCCTAAAGCATCGAGCGGATGTGGATGTCGATTTTCATACTCCGTTCCTTGCTTGTATGGATGATGGCTGCTGAGTGATACTGATGATGCATTGGATTGTAAAGCAGAGGATGAAGAAGCATTCGGTGGCGCTATTACACATTGAACCCTTAGATACAACATCGATGATGAAGTGCCTTTCTTTTACCATACCTTTTTTCTTTCCAAACCGAAATAAAGTCTTTTTCTTGTCCTTTGGATGCGAATAACCTGACATTTGACTTGCATCCGTTGCTGTTGCTAAGAGAATGAATATATAAGCATCCTATCAGCAGGAGATACGGGTGACTCTTACGATAGTGTAGACTTGGTGCGCCATTGTCATATTCAGCCGAGCCGGTTCGTTTGTGATGCACAGCTGCTAATGGATGAATTCCCGTTGTTGGAGCAGCTGCATTGGTGGTTGTGGGTTGTGCATGGGAGTGCATAAAAAAGCTGTCTCCAATGTGTCGGCCACCTCTTGGGTAAGGGATCGGGTTTCTCTTTTTGGGTTGATTGGCACGTCCGTTTGTTGGAGCATTGTGGGAAGACATGACAAGATGAAGTAGTGGCGACGAGCAAGTGTCGTGGAAAGTGAATCAGGTATATGACACGTATACGAGAGCGTGTTGAAGGATGTCTCGATAAGTATAGTGAGGATATAATATATTATGTATGTGTTGTGTGTGCGTGTGTGTGTGTGTCAGGCTGGAAAGAATGAAAGAAAGAGAGAGAGAGATGCTCGCGTGACGGGGCGAGGGATAAGATAGGTTGCCCTTTCAACATGGTAATTCATGATACACTCCGCGTAAGAGTCGTTTCAGCAGGACAATCTTCACAACGAATCTTCCTTTATTATCCTTTCAGTATAAAGAGGCAACATTACACAAATAACTTGGATATTAGGGAATCATGCGTGCATCGTTTCTGTACCTAGATTGAACCACGTTGATGGTTATTTTTGTTCAATTATACCTCGTTGATGATATTGGATCATGAAAACCCAGTAATAAATGATATAATAAGACTACTTCATAATGCAACATGATGATTGTAAAAGACTTTATACTGTAAAGTAGCTTACTTTCCCCTTCTATCCACACGACTATACCCCATACTAACTACGCATGATAATGCACGACTCATTAAATGAATAGCTAGTGGTTCATCTAGTACTAAAAACAAATGAGTGCTTTGAATTGGAGGTACGTATCCTTGCTTACCATGCAAAGAGAATACACGTGATGTAAGTGCATTGGCAGAGGAGCATTCATTGGCTGCCTATAATTGGATAGTGAGTGGGTGTTTTTATCCCGCTCCACATTCAATGATGCCAATTCATATCTTTAGCTTTTCGCATCCATGTACAAGACGAGGCAGCTACTGTCTTTTGGAGCTTTACCTGTTACAGCGGGTGCAGCAGTTGCTGTAGCAAGGACAGGACCACCGGACACTGTCTACATCTCGGTCGCATTCTCATGTCTCGCCGCGTTCATGACCTGGAAGACATTACCACGGCTACGACAACCATTCTTGAATGCAAAACTCTCGGGCATCGATGTGCTTAAACGAAGTCGTCCAGTCATGTGAGTATGGTAATCCTTGAAGGCCGCCATAGATATCGATGGTGTTGCTGATACTCAATTGCTAGAGCTGAAGCCATGGGATTTCCAACAGCTGTCATTTATTTGATCACCATGTTCTGCTTTATGCCCTTTCCCTTTATAGGGTGGTTTGACGGTGAAGCGCGTTTATTGCATGAAGATGATCCCATGATTGGTACTTTTCCCTATCACAAGGTATGTATCTTTATTGTATTGTGTATCTCTTTATCTTCTCAACAACAATGAAACATGATCATGTATCTAGCTTGGTGAATTCCTCTCGGCTGTGCTTGCAATTCAATCCATGGTCCTCTTGGGGTTTGCAGATGATATCCTAGATGTACGATGGCGGTACAAGATATGGTTTCCAGCTGTAGCCAGTATTCCATTGTTGATCTTTTATTATACCAACTTTGGCGTTACACACGTTGTCATGCCCTTGCAACTGCGACCATTGCTAGGTGATCTCGTCGATCTTGGTAAGTCCGACACCATTTCCTATGCAAGGTATCCTTCGCTTACTTTATGATTAGGTGTATTATACTATGTATACATGTTGATGCTCGTTGTATTTTGCACCCATACCATCAATATCCTTGCAGGCATCAATGGGATCGAAGCTGGTCAAGCACTCGTGATTGCGATTTCAGTCCTCGTCAATGATTTGCTCTTTCTATTCAACAATTCAAACAAGGCGAGCGTCGAGGCTCATTTATTCAGTCTTTATTTCATGTTGCCTTTCATTGGGGTGACGAGTGCGCTCTTGTGGCATAATTGGTAAGTTTTCCCAGTGGTTGTTTATGGACTATAAGCTGACAAGGAGCGAAAAAGGTTCCCTGCTCGATTGTTTGTAGGGGATACGTACTGCTATTTCGCCGGCATGACATTTGCAGTAGTCGGTATCCTGGGCCATTTCTCCAAAACATTGGTCCTCTTTTTCATTCCTCAAATCTTCAACTTTTTATATTCGTGCCCACAGCTCTTTCGATTGATCGAATGCCCAAGACATCGCATGCCGCACTTTAATCCAACCACTGGAAAGCTCGAATGTAGTACAGTGACCTTTGATAAGAAGCCGATATCAAGATTAGGATCATGTGCATTGAAGATACTCTATGTGCTTGGATTGGTCAAAGTGATTCGAAGAGATGATCAAGGAAGGATATTGGAGTGCAACAACCTCACCATCATCAACCTGGTTCTATCAAGATTCGGCCCAATGACCGAGCGTAATACTACAAGAGCTGTACTATTCATTCAAATCTTGTGTAGTTTACTTGCATTCTTTATTCGATACAAGCTTGTCCAATATGTATATTAGAAAATAAAACTACTACGTGTAATATTGCATGAAAGGGAAGGTAGCCGGCGGTGTTACACACTTGAATGAAACCCAATTTGGTCTGAGGTGACTGTGATACGAAGCTGCCGGCAGGTTGACTCCACTTATCTCTCAGCATTGGCAATGTCGGATTACTCTGATCGTTCAGACCTTTCAGACGATGACACCAAACAACAGCAAGCTGAAAGTAGTGCTTCAGCAAGCGCTTCTGCTCCAAGAATCAAACTGAAACTACGTCTCAATGCGACAGCATCTTCAGCGTCCACCGTTAATGTTCCACCACCTCCAGCTGATTCCGACGACGATAGCAGCCATCGCAAAAAGAAGAAGCACAAGAGCAAGGATAAGAAGAAGCGTTCTCACAAGAAGCGTAAAAAGAGAAGCCAAGGCACGGATGATGATGATAACAGCAGCCTTACGCACCATTATGATATGGATAGCGATGTATACAACCACCGATCAAACACCAGCGACCTTGAAACAATGGATGATCAACAACAACAACAACACGCCTATTATGGTGGCAAACGACCTTTTTCAATGATCCAAGAAGAGGAAGAGAACGACAACAACAACAACAATGACAATGATCACGATGATTATCATGGTGGCAACATGGAAGAGGATATGTATCCACAGCAACACACGAGCACAGTACATCCAACCGATTATCATATGGCAACCGAAACGCATGATGAGCATGGATACGTAAAGACTGAATCAATGGATCACGTGATACATCCTACCAGCACATCCAATGGACGACACAAAAAGAGCAGGACGCTATCAAACGCATCATCAACAACCAAAGCTGCGCCAAAGAAACGAGGACGACCAGCAAAGAATAAGACACAACCCAAGCCTGAACCACGTATTGTTGATCAGCCCAAGAAAGATTTGAAGACTGTATGCAGCAAGCTTCTTGATTCATTTATAAAGTAAGTTGTATCTTGGCATCGTTGAAGGTGCATTTACTTATTCCTTGCATCTCTTATAGGAAAGATTCATATGGCATCTTCCATTATCCTGTGGATACCACACTTGTTCAGGACTATTTGGATATCATCAAGAACCCAATGGATTTTTCTACCATGAGCCAAAAGCTTGAGAATGGCAGCTATGAAGATTTGGAAAGCTTTAAGCAAGATGTGCTGCTTATCACTAGAAACTCTCGCACCTACAATGCACCACACACAATCTACGCCAAGCAAGCCGACCGAATTGAAGATTATGCCATCAAAGCGATCGACAAAGCCGCAAAGACAATCGTTTATGGCTCACCCCAGCAACAAGACAACACAACACCTTATACAGAGCAACATGGTTGGTCACCACGACGATTATCCAGCGTATCAGTATCACGCAAGGACTCGAATGTAAAGATGGAAGAAGAAGTGGATATCCTTGGACTCGATAATACCAGCAGCTATTCAGCAGCAGCACCTTCACGGAAAGCAAGTCGACCTATGCTTGACGATGTGGGCAGTTCAAGAGCAGTGACGCCAACCAAGAGCAGCAGCACAACCAAAAAGAAAAAGAAAAAGGTGACGGATGCCGGGGTTGTTTATAGCCCTGATGGATCTTTGGTGTCGATTGGTGGAGGTAAGTTGTTGTATTAAACAAGTATAGATGTATTCTTTTGTACTAAGTCCATTTTGCTATTTATGTATAAAACAGCGGACGTCTCGATGCTTATCCCACAAGAGCGCCACTTTGCATATTTACCTGAGATTACGACCACAAACTTACAAGCTTTACCCTCCGCTTTCTTCACCAATCGTAACACATATGACGAATGGTCGAGCAACAAGCATTTCATCCATCCTGCCAACTTTTGTGACTATGGTGCATTCACAGCGCTAGGCCAAGAGACACCAGGTGCATTCTATACAGCACAAGATGCTTGTTACATTTATCCATTGTATGGCGATGATCGAGGCGAGGCATACATTCGTAGCTTATGGGACTTTGTGGATGATCTGGATTTGAAGGACGTGGTGGATCAAAAAACACGACAATTGACTCGAGGCGCTTGGGATGTTTTGAAACAAGCCTTGAAGGGTCCAGAAAATGGGTCTGATGTTGATACCGAGTTTGGCACAATTCACGCCGCTGACTACAAACAAGCTTACGACAATGTGATGGAAGATAGTAAAGCTGCACCTTCATCTTCTTCTACTACTACTACGACTACCCCTACTCCTGCTCCTGCTGCTGCTTCATCCTCACAATAAAAAGGAAATGTCGTACATTTTCAAACAAGTGCAATGTGTGGAATGCATATGATTGTGTCTTTGTGTGTCCGCGTACACATGTCCGAATTCAGACAACATTGGATGGGTACGGTTACAGTGAATACTATTATGTTACACAACGGGTGCACCACCAAGTGAAACCAGAATTTAAGAGAGATCCTCGCAAGGAACACTGCCATTCACTGCTTTTTCCTTTCCTTTGTGCTTTAGGCATTGCAAGTTCCCACCCACCCACACATCCTCTTATCATGAAGTCTATTGTCGCTGCCATTGCCGCTTTGGCCTTTACCGTTGTCTCCGCTCAGGGACAAGTAGGCATTGTTTCGGTCACTTCCCCCACATCTGGTACCGTTTTCAAGGCTGGTGAGGATGCTCGTATCAGCTGGTAAGTGGAAAATTCCATGCTTGAAAAAAAAAAGATATTCATGGTCATTATCATCCTCCCTCAAGGATCAATGCCAATGTGGATACCATCTCCCAAATTGAACTTGCCAACGGTGACCCATCCAATCTTAACCACCTTAATGTGATTGCCACTGATGTCGATGCTGATTCTGGCGAGTACACTTGGTCTGTTCCTTCCGATATCCAACCTGGCACTGATTGTAAGTATACCAAAAAAGAGGAATTACAACTCATCTAACCACGTACAACATGATTCATGTAATAGATGCTTTGATCTTTGGTGATGGTGCTGATGTTGCTTATAGCCCTCAATTCACCATTGAAGGTGGCAATGGCACTTGTAAGTTGTGAGGTTAAAAATCTCTATTGTTGTATGTATATTAATTCTCTTTCATAATAGCCCCGACATCATCCGCTGCTGAATCTGGTGCAAGCAGCTCTGCAGCAGCTAGCAGCACAGCTGCTGAATCCTCTGCCGCTTCTTCATCGGCTG
Organism: Lichtheimia ornata; assembly: GCF_029851405.1. Classification (NCBI taxonomy): domain Eukaryota; kingdom Fungi; phylum Mucoromycota; class Mucoromycetes; order Mucorales; family Lichtheimiaceae; genus Lichtheimia; species Lichtheimia ornata. Next base: position 166,712 of record NW_026695385.1, read on the forward strand.
TTGCCTCAAGCACCTCGGAAGCCGCGTCATCCTCTGCTGCTTCAAGCTCCTCAGCTGCTTCTTCAGGTGCCAGCTCCTCACAATCAGCTAGTGAATCCGCCTCCTCTTCCGCTGGTGATGCTGAACAAACCGATGAAAGTGCTGCTATCAAGTCGCAACCTGCTGCTATGGCTGCTCTTGTTGTTGCCGGTGCTGCTGCCATTGCCATGGTCTAAAACAAGACTAGCCTTGTGCGATCTCAATCCTATTCACCTTGACAGCAAGCAAACCCTGTACTAGTAGCATTTGTCTTGGTCAACAATAATAATACATTTTAGTTCGTTTTTCATTCAACGCGTCTTTATTGTTACACAACTGAATATTAGGATTGCAAGTGACATGAATGTATATAGGGAGGGAAAAATGCCAAGGAGAATCAAAACGGGACGGCCCGAAAATTGCTCTAGAGAACAAGAAAGAGAAGACAATTGGTCTTATCAAGTTACTCTTTTACTCCATCTCAGGCATTTCATCGAACATCAAAGACCTTTTTTCAATCGGGGTTTGTGCTACGTGATGCAAAAGTGAGTGAGAAAGAAGAGCGATGGACCAACAGACGAGCGATTCATCATTATCAAGCCTATGTCTTCGACCATCACGTTGCTCTTCACTGTGATCCCTCCTTTTTCTCTATCGAATCTCGCTATCCTCATTATATCGCCTTTGGAGTCTTGATCTTCGCTTTCGATTCTTATCAGGAAGCTATCGACTGCTACGATGACATACATGATCATGTCTCTTCTCTTCTCGATGAAAATATACTCTCACACGACAAATTACAGCATTAAATGAGCTACCACCACAATAAACTCCATAGACGAGAGACAAGAGACTGTTTATTGCTATATCGATATAGTCTACAAAGCCAGAGAGGAAGCAGCTGTCGTATAAAAAAGCCCGAGTGGATGCACCATGAAGGCGATAATAGAAGAGAAAAAAAAAGTGTAATGGAATCTAACTCGTGGCACCCGACACATTGAGGAAGAGCCTCGAATATGCCTATGGGAGTATGAACAACCGGCCCCATCACTGTTCCAATGTATACAGCAATGAGGGGCAATTGGATTGAAGCCTGGCTAATAGTAAACTAAAGACCCAAGCAACCAAAACAACTGCAACTTCACGAATGAACAACCAATCGTCCAAAGACCCAAGCGCCTCTGAGTATATAGCAACCAGCCCCATCGCTGTTCCAATGTATACAGCAACGAGGGGCAATTGGATTGAAGCCTGGCTAATAGTAAACTAAACACCCAAGCAACCAAAACAACTGCAACTTCACGAGTGAACAACCAGCTGCGCAAGGAAACAAGGACAAGAGAGGATTACGTGGCGCTTTTATGTGTTCCCAGAACCATGGCAACACTCCTATAACTCCGATCGTTCAAGCTTGTTCGCATTTTTGATTGACTTGAAAGCTTTATCGGGCTTTGCTATTTGCACCATGTCGCTTGCACCATCCTTTATTGGAAGCACAATTGCGCAATGCCATGGGATTGGCTGCTGATATCAAAGGCGATCCGATCATTCTCGCTGCTTACCGAACAGGCATACCAATATTGAAAGTAGGTTGACAACATCATGGTAAGACACCTTTTTAATAACGGGGATGTGCATTAGGCGTGCAAGTAATTGATTTTCTTGATAGATTACATCACCTGCATTAGGCGTACAAGTGATTGATTTCATTGATAGATCACCCGCCCTAATTTAGACGATGTATGCATACACAACATTAGACCTAGGCCCTTCAGGCTTAATCCTGGTATATGCGCCCTCATCACTTTATCAGCTCATATGCGTCAATTTATCGATCCATTATCCCCAACAGACAAATACCCACGCCAACAATGCACAATAAAAGGATGTTGTCGCCACCCATCCTACTCCCACACGTCTCTGTCCTCTCTCCTCCTTCTTCTTTGATTGCTTACAAGGCCATAATTTCCAAGACTTTGTACGTATGCCCATTCCTCGCAAGCTTTGTGAACAAGCGCTGATCTTTGTTGTCATTCATAGTGCTTTACTTTCATACTACTCTCATTGCCGTTTGTATTGCGATATTGTATTCTTGTAATGAGGTAAATCCTGATCATGTTATTTGAAGAGTCACTACTCATACATGCTACCTTGTTACTTTCGATAGATATAGCTATCTCCCATGATGCATCTTTTGGTTACGGTGCCATGGTCTACGTACGTCGGTGCTGAAGTTGACATGGTGCATTTGACATGGTGCAAATAGCAAAGTCCGTTTTATCGGCTGCCAATGTTTTGTGAACTTGTTAACCATGCACCATCAAAGATAAAGGCTATCCGCACCCATGCACTGGTGTTTCAGGTAATAATTCCTCAAGAAGGTTGTATTGACAATGACAATCTAACAGCTAAATCAGGTCTACAAGTGGATCACCTTATCATGGATTTACTCCAAGGAGATGTATGTCGTGTGAGCAGACTGGAAAGATGGCTCAAATACCCGATTTTTCCCAGAGCGCTTCATATGCGAATTTGTCCCAATGGCACAAATTGCATCTAACGCCAAAATATCAATGGAGCAAGTTCAGCGGGGAAGTTGGCATGGAATGCACACTACAGCAAAACAATCAAAAACGCCAATGATAAAGCCATCCAATTATATCAAAGCTCCCATCCGCACATATTCAACATTCCCAGGAATGACTTGTAAATACCTTCACCATCATTGTCTGTATATCCATTTGTACATATCAATGTGATACGTATTAATAGGTAGACAGAGATCGAGGAAAAGAGCGAGTCGGGCGAATCGGTTATCTCATTCACACGCCTATTTGAATAACCCTAAAATCCTATATCTCACACACACACACACACTCTCTCTCTCTCCCTCTCTCTCTTTTTCGCTCTTTTCTTTTGCATAGACCCATTGACAATGAAATGTAAATGAAAGAACAAGCTACATCAAGTTGTGTTTTTAAAAAGGTGCTTCTAGCCCCAATGACATGGTCCGTGCATAAAGTGATAACACCATGTTGAGCTGTGTGTGCTTCCAAAATTGCCAATTTGGTTGGTGCCTCGTATCATTCATTCATTCCCCATATTTGATTGTCTCGAATTGAATCATCATTACTGCCTCCTGCAAGATTTAGTGAGTGGATCATGCATAACATGCTATCCTATTAGAGCAAAAACGCACCAGATTTGGCAAGTTGTAAACGACGATGATGCTATGGTATGAGTGTGTGTGTGTGGTTTGTGTGGTAGTGATGTTGATCAACTCCGGTGATAGTGGTACGCCCTTCAACTTTTGTTGACGTTCTCCTCCAAGCACCATTCCCTCCACCCCCACCTGCCTACTCTCCTCTTGCTCATTTGCCACTCTATTTTCCCTTGAACTCGTCAATGGATGCCAACAAAAACATTCAGAGCTACTTGAGCCGGCATCACATTACTGAAAATCGTCAAGAGACTGAAAGAAGGTAACGGCAACCAGGTCATGACGTGCCTTGACAACAGCCATTTGACAACGTTACACCTTTCAGGGCGCGTGCATTGCAACAATTACGTGGCCTGATCCCTGAGCTCATATCGCGCATTACACAAACCTCTTCTGTCAAGCGAGACAACTTTGAATGTCAACTACAGCCGTTTGGTTCCTATGGTCTCGGCGGCTATATCACTGGAGCCGACATTGATCTAGTCTTTCTTGGTGCAGCACCTGTACGCCGAAAACAATTCTTCAGCATCTTTCCTCAATTATTGAAAAGAACATCTCGAGTTGCCAACGTCGAAGTAAGTCATCATCCATCATCAACAAGAAGATTGTCATAAATCATCTTACATATACATGTCTTCTTTTTTGTAAAGGTCATACGACGTACAGCTGTACCTATCATCAAGTTTGTTTTGGATGGATTTCCAGTATGTGTGGTTGATCACGATGGCCGTGAATGGATGGCTCATTCATATGTATTCGGTAGATCGACATATCCTTTGCCAATCTCCGGGCCAACACAGTCCCAGCAGGCATCAACTTGTTGGATGATAACCTACTTTATGATTTGGATCCCGTATGCGTAGCAAGTTTGGATGGTAATGATTGGGGAGGGAATCATCAAAATGAACATTGACTGATGGAGGATGACAATGAAAATAGGTCCACGGACACAACAATTTATCATGAACAATGTTCGACGGCAACATGTATCAGCATTTCAAATCGCTCTTCAAGTCATCAAGTATTGGGCAAACCAACGATGTCTCTATGGAAAGCAGATTGGCTACTTGAATGGCAGCACATGGACCTTCCTTCTCCTCAAGACATACCTGTTATCCAATCTGGATGCTCCCATGACTGCAGAGACCCTTATATCCGCTTTTTTCAAAACATGGTCAAAATGGGATTGGCGTCACCCTGTCATGCTCACAAAGACAATTCCGACTCTTGGGAACAAGTCACCGGATTATCAAATGATGGTAAGGTTGATATACAAAAGGATCCACAATGTCGATTGTAACCCAAAGTGTGGTTAGACGGACTTTCAAGATGCATATATGCCGATTGTCTCACCATGCTATCCGGTATGCAGTGCGGCGCCCTTTGTCACAAAGTCAACGCGGCAGGTGATTGTGCAAGAGCTTCAGCGTGGTATGTAAAAAGTAGCGTTCATTGTTCTTTTGTTTCATTGTTACTCAACCACCCCCCCCCCGTTCAATTCCACAGCATGTGATATAGTAGAGTATGCTATGGGTGATGCCGATCTTATGTTGGATTTACTCTTTCGCAAGCTGGTGTTCTTTAACCGATTCCACCATTTCCTACAAATCATCATTACAGCAGAAACGCTCAAAAGCAAAGATACATGGTAATTTGGATTATGGAATCATTCGACGACATCATAGTAATGAACGCATCATCTAGGATCCGGAAAATGGCATGCAATATCCCCATGTTTTTACAAATGTTGGAAGGCAATCCGCAATTGGCCCAGATCCATCCATATACCAAGGTTTATTCACAGCTATTCCATTATCGAACGGATCAAGGACGTATGGCTCTTGAGGATGGCAATTTCGAACAAGAGAGTGATTATCGAGCAGGCACATTGAAACCTGGATCATTACACGTTGTATGCTATTTAATCGGTCTCAAACCACAAACACACGATGGTAAGAGTGACACTGAAGCAAGGTGATTGGATGGATTTTATAACTTTTGAATGTATAGGATACCCGGTCATTGACATTTTCCAGCCAGTGGATGATTTCCTCAGAGAATTGGATGGTAAAAGGAACGAAAAGGATCAGGATGTGACGTTTGCAGTAAAAGCAATCAAGAGGTATGAAGATTTAATGTTTATTTGTATGCAAGAAATTGATTTGCTGTTTACCCATGCTAGGAAAGAGGTACCAGACTGGATAAGGACATATGACCAATAAACGACATTTCCTTTTACATAATTCAGCAATAATGGATAGATGAAAAAAGAGAGAAAGAGAGCAAGAGAAAGAGATATATACAATAAGGGTAGCGTCTTGGGAAGGGTGATAGAGAGAGAGAGAGAGAATGCGATTGTATTGCCTCTATGAATAGACAACATCATGGTGGTGATGATGATGATGGTGATAATAATAATGATGATGAACGAGATGGTGATCTAAATGCTTGTATCAAACGATAGTCAACATTCGGAGTGATTGCGTAATAGAAGGACCAAGATGTTGTGCACGTCGCTTGGCTGATGGTAATGCCACCGCACTATCACATGCCGATCGTTTCACAAGGCTGTTTGCTGGTGATAGTGTCTTTTCATTGGTGATGGGTGTAGATGTCGTTGTCGTTGTTGTATTGCTTCTTGGCATGATGGGTTGCTGTTGTTGTTGTTGTTTCACGCTTTGGCGTTTCAATGCAGGTGGTAAAGCATCTTTATCATCGTCAGCAGTGATGGAATGATGAGAACGTTTTGTTCCGCTGATTCTGATGGCATTCATTGAAGAGACGAGTGGTGAAAGAGTAGATGGTGATGATGGTGATGATGATGCATGAATGGATGATTCGGACTTGTTGATGCGGTGTTGCTTGGATACGTCGTCGTTTGTCGCATCGTCTGCAGATTGTGCATGCATCAGCATTTCACAATGTTTGACCCATTCAAGATAGTAGTCTTGTGATACATGAAGCTTGTAGTCAAGAATGAACATCATTTCACGTTCCACCTTGTTGAGATCGGATAAAGGAATCTTGCTATATTCTGCCCATGCCTGAACGTGACAATGAAAGAACGTTAATATCGTTGTACAACATGATAATATGACCCCCAACCAATTAGCCTACCTTGGAGTCGTATGTTGTATCCTCTAAGAATTTAGACGCAAGCATCAAAACCACCGTAAAAAGCCGAGTATCCTTCCATGTCCATGGTGCTTTGTCAAGGGGAACCGTAACTCGTAAACGAAAAAGATATAGAAGTGCAAGGCGTACGGAAGCACATGAACTCTTGGTGATTGTGATGAGCCGGTTGCAAAAGAAGAGCAAGTTCCAGTGTTGTGTTGTCTTTTCGCATTTGTCGATAGTGGACCAAGATTCAGTGCTAGACCTTAATCCAGAAATGACGAGTACCGCCAGCTGAGCAAGTTGATAAGAGTCGTTTGAAGACAATGAGCTGGGGCGAGTCATTGTGATCCTTGGTTGGTCAGGAAGAAGAAGAAGAGGGGAGGAGGGGGGGTGGAATGGGTATGTGTGTATAGGTAGTGTATGTGTGGGTGGATTTATGTAGTATTAGGTAGAAAAGGAAGGAATGTGTTGAATATTTTTCGGTTCAGCCATGATGTCGTGTACCACACAACCCCCTTCTTTATCAACATGGACACCTTTATTCACATCCCGACATGTCAATCACCATAACCCCTCTATGCTACTACACTACTACTACTGCTACTACTAAAACTACATGTCATAATACTCAGTGGATGATACTTGGGAGAACATGCGACGAGAGACAACTCGAAACCGCTTCTTTTTGCTGGTGCTGTTGTTATTGTTGTTGCCAATCTTTCCTACCATTGAGATGTTGTAATAATATGCTTGAGCATTCACGACTACTGTAAGCATGGCACCATTCCTGCTAGATCGAATAAACTGAAAGATGGGTTGAAAGGCGCCTGATGATGCTGGTTCGTCGTTTGTAATGTCGCAATCAAATAACTCCACTTTGGAAAGCATAGGAAGTCGAATCAATGGCATCAGATCTTTAAACTCCATGTAGCGTGTGGAAGCCTTGAGGGATAGATGGGTCAACTTGGATTCAAACATACAATCTGAAAAACATGCCACGCCTTCCTCACTGATCCGATGAGGGTAGTTGCCAAATGAAAGACGCTGAAGGCTGCTGCTGTATTGGGCTGCACACAAAATCTTGTCATCCACTTCTCCTATGATGGTAACATCTGACAATGCTCGTGCTTGGCTGAAAAAGGTCCTGATACCCCGAATCGAACATTGACGCCAATTAATTGTGCCGATATCAAGTTGTCTCAATCGTTCAAGGGATGCAAGCGCTTCAAATACCACATGATGGTTGACAGTCGTACTTCGTAAATACACCACCTCCAGTGCTTGCAATGATCCAAGTAATGATGCGAGTTGGATGGCTGTTAATAATGCAGGTTGCTTGGCGCTGTCAGTATTGCCTTGATCCAATGTAAGATGAAGATTAGAAAGGTTGTTTGATCGAACAAGTGAAAGTAACATCAAACATGCTGCATAGCTTGACCTTGAGTATTCATCTTCGTTCCCATCCGGTGTTGATGTGCTGGCGGTGTTGTGGATATTGACTTGGAATGAGTAAAGGGTGCTGCCGTGTTTGTTGATCAACCGCCGTAATGATCGTGTGGGTGTCGTTGTATGTTGTACATCGTGGCAAATCTCCCTCAAGCCAACAGTAGTGGTATTAGAGGCGATACCAGCAGGTGAAATAATGCTTCCAGCGATGTCTCTGTTGTCCATCCATGTTTTAAATGCGAGCTTCGATAACTTTGGACATCGGTCTTCAAGCGTATCTAACAATCGGTCCATCCACCGTTGATCATGAATGTAACTTGAGGGATCGAGAGTAAGTTTTTCAAGATCGGGACAATGATACAACAGTTGAGGAAGCATATGTGTCAAGGAGGTCGTCATGAGGCAGAGCTGTTTGAGATGGAGAGGGGATTCAAAATGGATATCAGTGTGTGGCGATGTTGGGGTGGTAGCAGAGGGATTGATGATGATCCTAATATCACATACAAAAGATTCAAGATTAGGACAAAGTTGAAAAATGCCCATCAACCAACTAATACTGGTACTATCAAAATGGCTTGCCATTTGACATATGCGGATATGCTTGAGTGCCGTTGCGTTCAGCATCATCAGATCTTGTAGTCCACGTTGACTTCCCATTTGTGCCGTGATGTCTACAAAGTAAGGGATATTAGCCATCAAAAGAACAAAAAAACCTCCATGAGATAAATAACATTTACCTATTGTCTCCACCTGGTTCCAATTGTATTTGACAATATCCTTCAAAGCATCACGCATCATGGTCTTTTCACGAATGGCAAACTTCACCTCACGCACCTTGTCGCCGGGGATATTGGACAAGACAACATCCTTGTTGCGTATGGCTGCACCATCAAGCTCGATTGAACGCCACATGCCAGGCCATCCTGATAGCAAATCACGACGCCAAGCTTTGCATGTAGCTGCAAGTTGTATGCGCGTGGATACAGGTACCATCTCAAATATCTGCGATACAATGTCAAAGGGGAGCGTTTTCTTGGGTGCCTTGGGAACCTCTTGTTGCTGTTGTTGCGGTGCATCGTCGACTTGACAACCAGTCTCCTTGGCAACGGAACAAAGTTCTTCGTATCTGGTATCGTGCTCATCCACATTGGCACATCCAATTTCATATGTCTCGAGTGCTTCCTTCAAATGGCCTTGGTTCACAAGAATATGGCCTGCCAACAAATAGGCATTCACATCGGTCGGGCAAAGTCGCATAACTTGTTGTAAGTCCTCCAGCGCATCACCATGGTTACCAGCCAAGTAACGTATCGTTGCTCGCTTCAATAAATAGAACCAATCGCACCGGTCTATAGCACGCAACATGTCTGTGTATAGTTCTTCGGCAGATCTATAACGCCCGTCTTCAGCAGCTTCGACACCGTAATCATCGAGCCGTTTCAAAAGATCCAGTAGATCAGCATGCTCCTGTAGCACCTGCGTACAAATGCCGGGAATGGAGCTCTTGGTTGTTGCATTGTGCGAAGACATTGTGCTGTTACAGCAATGCCTGTCAAAAGAGTGCAAAAAGTGGAGCGAGAAAGAATCCGGACAGCGTACCTTTCCTTCGCGTATAAGATCAAAAAGTAAGCCCGCCAATGCGCTGCATAATTCACACCCACCCTTTCTCCCTTATAAATTGTACACACACATACACACACTTCCATTCATGACCTTTTTTCAACCCATTCATAAGGATAACAAGTACACGTTACGTCCCTCACATAGCCTATTGTCTAATCTGCAATCAATAAATGAAGGAGTCAAAAGCCTTGTACAAAGAAAAACTGGATAATGATAACACCTCCCTATAATCAATCATCGTTTAACATGGTATTAGATCAATCAATTAATCAATCATGTGTTTGAACGGGCCTCAATTGTTCCTTGTGATTGGAAGTATGACCATAAGTTAATGCTATTCAACATCTCTGTGCCGTGGACGAAGTTGTTGCTCTATCAAGAACTAGAGATACAGCATGTTTATCAGTTCTTTTTGTAGAAAGAGACGACTGGGATAAGCAAAAGCAGAGTAAATGGCTGCCTACTACGTTATTGAGCTCAAGATGGTGAAATAAGATTACTTTTATATCAATTGTAAATTTAGAGATACAAGTGCCTTTATGTTTTACATTTGCTGTAAGCGTGATGCTATATGAAAGGTGGTCTTTGTTCATTGTGAATTAGCTAGACCCTGATAGAGCGAAAGATGCGCAGGGGAGTGTGTGTGTAACAGATCAAAGAAGATACGACTAAAGGATATGATGCTTTATAAACTATTCAATAAGGCGTAAACTGGCAGTTAACATGCACTTCTATCCATTCGCAGCCTTTGTCAATTCCGTAGCAATGGAACGAGGCGCCTGCTCCGGACATTTATTTCCATGATTCAATTATATAGGTACGAGTTGATTTGGCTGAGATACGGTCAAAGAGAGGGTACATGATTCTACACATACAGCATGGTCGATCTACCTCAACTGATGTTTCTTTGTTTGATCGTAGGTCAGCCAAATCAGCTCGGATCAAGCTACTTGAATCATGGAAATGAATCTCTGCAGCAGGAGCATCATTCCCATGTAGTAGATTTCGCAACAATGCTGTCGGGAAAAAAGTGGCTGTTAGCTGCCAATGTATGACCTGAAAACGAGGTATGCATACCTGTCATGCATTGTCCCTGAAGTCCAAACTTTTTAACCCAGTTACACAAACACGTCCCTCTGCATCTTTTGCTCTGCCACGGTCCAGCTACTTCACAATGAACAAAGACCACTCTTCATATAGTATCACGCTTACAAACATAAAGGTGCCTGTATCTCCAAACTTTACAATGAAACGTGGGGTTTTTATTAGAGCAATGGACTCGGCTTGGCCAACAGCACCTTGTGTGAAAGTTTCACGTTCAATGTCGCAACTAGCCCAAAAAATATTTTTTGGTCGTCGTCGTCGAAGAGGTCGACCCCCAGATCCAGTTTGGCTGGTAGCGCCATTGCGAAATCTGGGATTGGCAAGCTTGATCGTGAAACTTGCACCCAAGGTGCAGTTGGCCAGGCCGAGCCCATTGCTCTAATAAAAACCCCACGTTTCATTGTAAAGTT
>NW_026695386.1:0-79533 GCF_029851405.1 Lichtheimia ornata
CCCTTGGCTTTTTTCTTTTCAATGCAATCCTTTCCCCTGATCATTGTAACTCATGTTCTTTTCATGAGACGATTCCAAAACCGTTTCAAGCGCATTGATCCGAGCCAATCTAACAAAGTTGGTATTTGGAAGGCCATAAAACATGCAAGAACGAAAAATTCATAATCACTTGTATATATGAAAATGTTCTCTGAAACGTGCTCTACATTTTGGTCTTTTACTTTTTCAAAATGGATGGGATTTGATTGAGATACGGCCATTTTTCATGCAACGTGACAATGTTGTAGCTCATGCCTTTGTTTCTTCAAGAAGTTATGTCATGCCTCAAGAGTAAAATGTTCTCCGACACCTGCTCTTCATTTCCATATTTCACATTTTCAGAATGGGTGCGATTTGCATGAGATACGGTGGGTTTTATTCAAAGATGGCAATACTTAATCCCATACCTTTCACCCTTTGACACTTCATGCTGTGTATTAACAAAAAACAATCTTTAGCACTTGCTCTACGTTTTGGTCTTTTACTTTTTCAAAACGGATGCGATTTGATTGAGATACGACCATTTTCCTCTGCAACGTGACAGTGTTGTAGCTCATGCCTTGGTTTCCTTGACAAGCTATATCATGCCTCAAGAGTAAAATGTTCTCCGACACCTGTTCTTCATTTCCATATTTCACATTTTCAGAATGGGTGCGATTTGCCTGGGATACGATGGATTTCATTCAAAGATGACGATACTACGAATCAGCATGGATAATTGCGTTCGTTGCTGCCGCATAGATATATCCCATCCAATTGTAAAACACCTTTTGTCAAATAAGACCTCTCGTTAAACATTATTCTTCTCCATACACATATGAAATACACAATGTGTTTATTCGTAAACAACAACATTGATTGCTAAATCGTGGCTGCATAACTTATGGCGCAGCAAGGGATGTCCCTTGTATCACAATGGCGCCGCCATGGTGTCATTGTACAAAAGAGTCTCGCGCAGCGACACCACTTTATCACCTTTCTTATTCTCTCTTGCACAATGAACGACGACAATTCCAATGTACTCGACATTCACGTTCCACCACGGCCAGCGTTCAATGTGGACACTCTTCAAGAACAGATCGGGGTGCTCGATGTCTACAGTGAAACAAGGAACCATGGGGGGGCGTTGACTTCGGTGGATGCGATGATAGCCATGGTGCAAAACGACATTCTGACGACGACATGTTTGGAGCGTGCTTTGGCCCGAGCACTTGGAGGAGACACAGCAGCAGCCTTGAAGGAGATAGACGTGGTGATCCAGCAACAGCCTACGCTTGTCAAAGCCTACATTTATGCAATACGAATCGCGTGTTTAAACGATCTCAGACGGGGATGGTTATACTATCATCAGGGGAATGACAAAGTGGCTCGACATGTGCCTGAATTCGATACCTTCTCGATGATTGGAGAGGCTTTGGCAGCTACGATTATGAAGCAGAATAGTTGGAGACTTCCTTACGACGTCGTGGCAACCATTGTTGAGCTGCTGTCATTCGACGATCGGATCAATTTCGCTCATACCTGCACCTATTGGAAGGATTTCATACTCACTTGCCCTCAAGCCTGGAGAAGACTACATTTCAAACCTGGAACGGAGACAAAGTGGGGTGCTTGGCTCAAGAAGCATTCGGCTACAATGGAACCCTACATCCGCCATGTCATTATCGGTGATCAGCAGGTGTTCAGCAACTTTGTTATACACATGAATCATCTCGAGACGTTAGGTAAGGAATTGGTGGTAATGGTGGTGGTGGTGGAGGATAAAAAGAGGAGGATGATACTAATGCAAAGAATAGAGATTAGTGACTTGCCCAAGGATATGGGATGGTTCTACGGTGATAATATATGGCGGGACGGCGTGATTCGCGACTTCTTCAATACACGAGTACCAAGGAAGAAGAAACAGCTGGAATCTTTCAGAACTAGTGGTGTAAGTCGTATCATCCACAGGTCAATATCGGATATCCTCACCCTGAATCCCGAGCTCAAGACACTGTCGGTGGTTACCGGTTCTTATGCACAGCGTGAACACCATCCATCAATTGCAATCAAAACAGCAGCTACACTCTTCCTCAGGGAACTATCAATATTATATGCAGATCCCGATGCTCAGGGCCTTGCTTCCATCCTTGAAAGGTCACCCAATCTCGAGTCTCTTGTATATATCACCAAAGCACGTCATCCACAATCCTTTGAGATTTTACATTCCAAGTGTGAACATGTTGCGAGCACCATCAACAAGCATTGTCCAAGGATCAAGAGCCTATGTTATTTGCGAGATGATGTATCATGCTGGAACACGTTTGCCAAGGAAGCTGCTGCTGGACAAGACATCCTTGCCTATTATGACATGTCTGATACCAAAGCTGAAGACCATCTTCTTGACTTTGCCAAGCGACATCAAGATACCTTGAAAGCCATCATCATTGATCTCAAATATACCCTCCCAACCTCTTATTTTGTTCATTTCCTCCTCCACACTACACTGCCCCGGCTCACTTCACTGTACATTCGAGGAAGATTTGAATCGACAGCATCATTGGCTACCGCCGACACCCGTTTCTACCTTAGCTATTCAAAAGTTGCAAACATGATTCAACGACATTCAAAACTAAGACATGTGAGACTTGAAAAGGCGTGTGAATTGGAAAAGCCGGTGTTACAGGCCATATCCCGGTTAAATCAACTTGAGGAAGTGTCACTCGGCTTCTTTTATGTATCGCTCGCGGATCGCATGGATGATCTATCGATGTTATTGGATAAAACACAAGCAACACTCAAACGCTTTCACCTGCATGTTGGCATCAGCAATCTCAACACACATCATATCTTCAACCTTGTGGATAAATATGATCAATTGACACATTTGACATGCGGCACAAACCTCAACCTGATGCTGGATGGTATCACTGATTTCGTTCGCATGGGATCCAGCACCTTTTCTCCACCAAAGCGGTCGCGACAATTGACCTCCTTGAGACTATTGGCACCATCAGGCAACTTGAACTACATGGCATTTGAACCCATATCCGATTTGGCTTTACTCCCAAACCTCAAAAACCTGGAGATCACACATATGGCTGGTCAACGACTCTCTGCTACACTGATGGGTGCATTGGTCAGGCCTCGTCCCGATTTAACAGCACGAGTCACCTCTGGCGGTCAAGTCTATATCTATCCGAGTACAGCGGATCCTTTCGTATAATAATAGTAGTCGTAGATTGTATACCAAACATCACTCGTAGAATAAAAACGATACCAATTTGCATATAATTGCTATACAGTAATGATGATTGAAATTGTATTCACAAGAGGAATAAATAAAGGATGATTTGGGATATATATATGATAAGGAGGAGAATCATAAAGATGCTTGATGGGAGGAGGAGATAATCTACCTAAAAGTCTGTACGATGTTCAATATGAACGAACATGCCATTAAGCATACGCAATGTCAATGATGGTTCATAAGTGACTTCTTGATCAGGGGCGAGGGTGAACTTGTAGCGCTTCAATAAAAAGACAATGGCCACAAGAGCTTCAAGGGTAGCAAGGTTTTGACCAAGGCAAACACGAGGGCCAGCATGGAAAGCAGGCCATTGACCAGGGTTTTCACGTCGTACGTTACCCTCCTCATCGATCCATCTTTCAGGGCGGAAGGATTTGGCATCTGGACCCCAAACGCGTGTTGAACGGCCTTGTGAATAAGGTGACCAAGTAAAAGTGTCTCCTTTTCGCATCGGAGTACCATCGGGCAGGATATCATCTTCTAGTGCAACCTTGACATTGCTTGGAACTGAGGGATACAGACGCAATACTTCATAAAACCTACATGTTTCACAGGAAGGAGTGAGTGAATGAATGATAACATTCAGACCCAAGGCATTGGTAGGAGGTGTGAGTGTGTGGGGGGAGGATCTTCACACTTACACAGCATGAGCATAGGTCATTTTTCGAATAGCCTCGTATAATGCTGGCGAATTAGATTCGTGTTCTTCATGGATGCATTCCTTAATCTCATTCAATAATTTGCGTTCGACACGTGGGTGAAGCATCAAATTGTAAAACGTCCATGAAAGTGCTTGTGCTGTTGTGTCGCGTCCCGCAATAATAAAGTTAAGCACTGTGTCACGTAATTCCTTGTCGCTCAATGGCTCCCCACGATCATTATGAGTATTCATGAACCGAGACAAAAGGTCCTTGTGCACGGCTCCCTCTGCACGACGTTCAGCTACCATGCGATAAGCAAAGTCGTCAATGATTTTCAGGTGCTGCCGAATCGATGGCGTGTGAGGACTCAAGATGGGATGCAGGAATTCTTTCAGCCCATTGAAGGGGTCAATGAATCGATCGAGGCAATTGGCTTGGCAGATATCGAAGCTTTCAGCAAAAGGAACTAGTAAAAAGCCATTGAGTAAATCGTTCTATCGTCGCATTTCCATACGGTGAGTACCTTTTCTCTTGCTCAACAATCCATTCAATTGTGAGCCAAATCCAATACTGACAACAAAAAGAGATACACAAATGAGACCCAATGAAAAAGCCGTGGAGGAAGAAAAGAGAAGGATACTCACAGCACAAATGAATCGAGCGTAAACTTGTGCATCACATCATGGAAATCGACCGTCTTGCCATTATCAGCTTTCTTATCAAAGATGTGCTCGGCCATTACATGAAGCTCCTTGACAAAGACACTACATAGCAACATGATTTGTTACAAAGGCATCAGATGATCTTGTAGTATATACATACTCTGTAAAATGATCTCTAAAGTTGACAACGTTGAATAAAACTGAAGCCGTTTTTCTTTGGTACTTCCATCCTTCGCCGTTGGCTACGAAAATGCCATGGCCAAAGAGGTCACCCAAGGCGTCTCTCATTTGTTGCCCCTTGACATAGTTTGAAAAGTTGGCTAAATCAAGTAGCATATGAGTACATGCATTGTTATGCATCTCCCTGCCAACCTGTTACACGTACTCTTTAAAACATATTCAATGTTCTCTGGGCTGACAGATAAGACTGCAGGGGGCATGAAAATCACGGAATCGGCACTGAAAGTAGTAATAATACGCCACTTTGATGAGAATAGGACATGCATGATAAAGGGTGATGAGGATACTTTACATGGTTACGGCATCGTATTTCTCAAAGTTTTCCAAAAGAGCATCATAGATTCGGTGCTTGTTGGAGAGTTGCATCCAAAGAGTACCAATGAGTGGATGACCGGGAACAAAAGTGACGCCTTTGGGACGCTCCCTAAAGACGGCTCGATCATTGTATTTGAGAGCCAACGCACCAAGAATAGCTGCTGCTGCACCACTTGTGGCTGCTGCAATACGCAAGGTTGGATTTTGTTGTGAGGTAAAAGTATCGAGAATGGCGGACATGAAGGTGAGAAGAAGTAGAAAGGGAGAAAGGAAAGGTAACAGTGAAAGAAACAATGAGCGCGTTTTGATTTTCCTGCACACCATTTATATATTTCCCCCGTCACCCCCGCCGCTTGTAGCATTTTCCACGTGCCTCGTCAACGTACTCCTGGGTTATGGCGTAACGCAGTAAAATCAACATCTCATAATCGTAAATTCGCCTTATGAATTAGAGCATGGATAGGCCTTATTGCATTCATTCAGCCACGTATTACATCGGCGTTCTTGACAGCAAATCCCAGATCGGTGGATTGGTATCCAGGGCCATGCTTATTGTTTGGAGTGTCACACAAGCGAAACATAACCGGCACAAACACGTCATTCGATCAAAGTGGATGTCATAATCCTGATTTACCCTTTTATGATTCTATTCAACAGCAGCTCCTCATTCCGATCCAATACCTGACGCGCACGGTTCTTGTTTACAGTATTAGTAGACTTTAGAAGACGACATTGCAATTTTCTCTCCTCTTGATGCACACAAAAAGCCCGTTTAACCATCCTACACGCTGATGAGCGACAACATCATGGCTTGGTTATATTTGCATGATAGATGAATCCTTTATTATCCTTCCAACAACAATGATTAAAGATTATGCATAAAACAACATGTCAAATGGCCATTCTTAGATTGAAATTAAGCTGTCTTTATTACAAGATGATCATCTTTAAAGAAGCGATGGCTCTTCATCCATAGATTTCTTAATGCGTAATAGAATCGTGGTCTTCCAGTGATCCAACTTGGTCAATTGGTCGAATTCAAATACTTTTTGAGTGAACAATTCAACGTCGCCATTGTCAACGCAGTCAAGGATACCCTACCAAGAAGGAAAAAAGAGTCCATGTGAGTATCACACGCCACCACCATCATCCCTTGGGAATCCCTAGATTGATCCTCACCACTAAGAACTTGTATTCACGCGTGTTCTCAAATGACATGTCCATATTGCAATACTTGTCTAGAGCTTGTCGAGTCCGTACGAGGTCCTTTTCAGGGGTGTTGTGAGATTGCATGATAAAGTGGGGGAGATGATGGATATGTGATTGCTTACCCCTGTACATAGGTGGCACAAGCCAGCTTTCAAGAAATACTCTTTGATGGACCATTTGGTTAATTGGTTGTCAGCCGATGCTGTAGCCACTGTCTCCAAGTTCTCGATCGCCTTATCGTATTGCTCTAATTGTGCTGCAAAATGGGCCACCTTGAGAAGACATTTGTTCACCATCCTATCAAAAGCTTACACATGAGTCATCCACACACAAGTCCACAGCTATATAAAACATACGCTTGCTGATCATCAGCCATGTGCAATGTTGCAGCTTGTTCCCAGTTGTACATGGCACCTTGTAAATCAATCAAATCGGATTCATAGATCTCTGCAATTTCTTGATGATGCTTTGCAGCATTTCGGAAATGGGCACCTTCCTTGTCAATCTTGATAGCGCTGTCAAGCATAGAAATCGCCACTACGATAAAGGGGGGATGATGATGAGTGATAATCATGGTATCCTTGGTTACTACTACTACTACTTACTTTCAGGTTGATTCTTTTTGTAGCATTTGGCTGCACTTTCATAGGCTTTGGATGCGTCATACAGGGTATCGGATGTTTTCATGAAGAGCTGTGCAGCTTTTGTAAAGGCTTCACCGGCATCGTTCCCTTTTCGGTGTTTGAGAAAGCTAGGGTAAGCCTATGTGTATCGATATGCCATCTCATGACGCGCCTGGGGGCCGCTTACAGCGCTGTGCTAGCTTGAACGTATTGCCGGCTTTCTCATACAATTCAGCTGCTTCTTCTTCTTTGTTGCCACCTCCAAACCATGACCAGCTGTTTAATCGCTTGTCGGCTTGTTGCAATAACTCTTGTGCTTGACGTTCTGACATGGCGGGGTCAATGCGATGGCGATAGTAGTTGATAGTCACTGTAATGCTGTATCGGAATAGATGAGATGGGAATGTAAAGGGAATTTAAAAGTAATAAGAAGGTGTGGTCGTGTATACAAGCAAAAAGTGTGTGTGTGGCGCGAGAGAAAGAGGAGGGAGGATAATGCTGTCTCTTGAGCTACGTATGCTCGGGTCGAAATCTTGCGGCTACAAAGTCAGCCAATCAGCCATGCTTGATTTTTTCCTATGTGCGCCATCATGCATGGTGCCATTCATGCTATCGTTTCATGCTATACACAAGAAGGTGCTATTATCATGTGCCACATGCACTAGTGATGGATTCAAGGAATTATATTGTCGCCATCTATCATCACCACACCGCCACTGGTATCCATAGCAATACAACGTCCGGAGACTAGATCAATGATGCATGAGCCACCAGATCTAAGTTATAGGCACTACTGGTGTATTAATAAAGGCGCCACACAAAAAACTTGTAGTAAAGTGACACATATGGTTGCTTTAGCATTCTTCAAAACGCCGCTGACATGTCAAACAACCTTACCGATATTGCGGATCTCGTCACCTTAAATACCACAATGAATCGAATTCTTTCTTCTTTGATACAAAGACCTGCTGGCACAATTACACATGCCTTGTACAACATCCATGCAGCGCCATTTTAATCTGCTGAGCCGCACGAGTACTTGTGATACCATCCATTCTTTCTTGCTATGCTCAGCTTGGATAGAAGAAAAATATATATAGAACATAGGCCTGTGTGCAATTTGACATTTTTCTTCTTGCAAAAAGCACAATGACATCCACAAGCCAGGTAGATCACATACACTTTTTTGTAATGAAGAATGCATGCATTACTTATACTCTTCCACGACCCACAGTCCTCTCGTCCGATCTACTATCAACCTCGAGAAAGTGCAATACATGACGCTCCTATCGAACCTTATGCGCCTGGACCACCACCTCCACCTGCACGCTCTGTGGTTTTGCATTGTATGTCCCATTCCCAACACCTCCTTCTTCGCACATAGAATAGGATGATTTACTTGTTTTATTAGATGAGGACATTGCCAAACAACATCTAGGGATTATCAAGGACGGCGATGTGTATGACCTAAAGTGTGAACATTGGTATGTGTCAGATTTCCATGACAACCCTGACAAGGTCTACGGTCCCGATTTCAAAGCCGGTGGCAATAGCTGGTAAGAACAACCCCTTGGTTTTATGGATCCAAATGCTTAAAGAGTGTAATGTAGGAGATTGGTGCTCTATCCCAGAGGAAAGGACGGTCTCAGCGAACATGTATCCATCGACTTGCAGTGGACAAGCGGGATGTATGCATCCTCCTATGACCACATTCATGCACAATTTGTTATTTGTATGTCTACAATGAGTTTCCCTACCAACTATACTTGCCAGAGTAAGTCGACATTGTACACCTCTCAATGCTGCTCATTGCTCACCTGGGGATCGCATGCACGCACACAACAGGTACATCGTTTCGATTCACCAAAGCTGAAAGCGAACATGGCTTTACCGAATTTGGCAACTTTGATCACTTGACACGCAACGACTTTGACACGGGTCGTGAAGCATTTGTGAAGAACAACAGGACACGTCTTACCTGCATTATCCGTATCCTAAAGTCCACCATCGATACCAATTCTCGATACATTGGCACGAGTGCGTAAGTACATATTGCCGTCGCCATGCAAACAACAAGTTGTCCATCCACCTTACATTGATCTTGCTTGTACCAAAGTGATCCATATAACTCGAGGGCGAAAACAGGATACATTGGATTAAGGCGAATCGGCAAAACGTCCTATATGGAAGCCGTGATACAGCTACTTTTCAACATTAGAAAGTTTCGAAAAGCAATTTACAACATACCAACCGGCACCGTGGATGGCATCGTTACACCTTCAGATAGCCCAGCGCTGGCATTACAACGCTTGTTCTATCGCATGCAATTTGGCACAGATTGCCCATGTACGTTATCATGCTGCGTCATCATTATAACATCATTGTTGACTTTTCCCTTCTTTTCTCTAGCTCTTGCCGAGCTGATCCAATCCTTTGGATGGAACGACCGTGACATTAATAGCTCTGGAGGGGAAGAGTGTATTGAGTTTCTCTTGGCCTTTTTACGAAGCATGGATGATACCTATTTCAACGTAATGCATGGCGATGGATGAGATTACAAGCGTAAGCTAATTGATCATTGCATATATAGAAAACGGGCCCTTGGTCTGAAACTAGGAAGCTCTTTGGCAATGAAGTAGCACATGTTGGGAAGGAGTATTTCTTGGAATCAAGTAAGCAATGATCACCTACATACGCCAGGTTTCAGCTACTAATATGCATGCCTTTAGTGATTTCACTCGATACAACAGGATGCTCATCTATACAAGAATCCCTATCTAAAGCAACAAAGAGAGACTGGGCTTTTCGAAAACGCCTACGTATCAAGGCTCTTGCTCCAGTATTGTTATTTGAACTCGGTATTTGGAGGGAGGATTATGGACCAACGCTTCAAAAGGTAAGCATCCATTGATACGTTTTCATGCGTCGGCTGATGACACGTGTATAGATTGGCCACCATGTGTCCTATCCGCTCCACCTTAACATGAGCCCCTACACTGAGACGTTTGACAGGGACACAGAATGGGAACGATACATCTTATTTGGGTAAGCAGGAGGAGGATTGAAATGGGGTCGAGCATTGTATTCATCCGTATGTTGCTTGTAGAATGATTATGCACTATGGATCGGCCAAGAATGGAAACCATTGCACCTATATCAACGGTCTCTCAGGGCACTCAGAATGGTATGGATGATTACCTTATTATTGAACGCATTGAATGCATCGTCATTTAACAATTTAAATAATCTATCAGGCTCAAGTTTGATGGTTGGAAAGTGGAAAATGTGCCGGTGGATGAAGTCTTGAATCCTCAACAAAGGGGAAGCTCTGTAAGGCGGTACAAGCGCCATAACCCCTACGTTTTATGTTACATTCGTGAATCCCATTTGAATGAAGTGCTCTGTCATATCAAGCCTGAAGACATCCCCACTCATATCCGTAATATCAATGCCTAATAAAGACCTGTAATATAGTGTACAACACGTCCCGTGCCTGATATCGATGATCTTGTGATCCTGTTTTATGCCGCTTTGCTGCAACAATGATTCATATGATCGTTACACAGATGACGATAAGCTATGAGCCAATTCTGGATATATGATCTTTACTACTTGAAAGGATGATAAAGGGGTATTAGTCATTATAAGATCTCTCGAATTGCTGAAAACTTAAGGAAGCAATACAATGAAATCACAACAATGAGGGTGAATGAGCCACCAGAGGCAACCAAAAATACACTTTATTCAGGTGACATGATTTAGCGTGCCATAGGATGATACGCATGAGCCCAACACGTGAAACATTAGCATCATTGCTCACGATATTAGATACATGCTCTAACCAAGCCCAGAGTATACGTCAATTTGCTATATCCAAAAGAAGAATTGATAAGCGAAAATGCAATGTTGGTGATGGTAAAAACTCAGCAAATGTAAAAGCGGATAAACCATTGTCTTCATGCAGGGTTTTCATATACAAATAGAAGCGGATGGATGGGTTTATAACAGTAAATGCATGGGGGAGTAGTGTGTGTGAGTGAGTGTCTATAATTGTATGGTAACGTCTACTGCAAATACTTTCCGTAGATATTCTTGATTTGCTCCATGAACACAAACATGAGTGTAGTGTGTGGACTAAAAGGGAAAAAAGTTAGCCCTAATGATGATCATCAGCCCCATACACACGCAACCCAATAATTTACCCGATCCGAAGATAATGTGCGGAGAATCCCTTGTATAGACCTCGAATACCCTCTGTTCTTGTCAACTTTAAGAAGCAATCCACCGGGCTGTTGTAGAGTAAACCACGTCCAGTCACTGGATCAACACCTTGATTGTACATGCGAGTAGAAATGACATCGAATGGATTCATGGCGATCGAAACGAGGAAACCAGCAAACATTGAAGTAGCAAAATGAGTAGCGATGCTATCAGGGAGACCAAAGCGAGAGACAAGGATCTCTTTGCCAAACATGTAGGTAGGCATTTGGACAGCTGAGCCCACGCCGGCACGGGCCATAGCAGCATCTGCGCCTCGATAGATACCCTTTAATCCTTCACTACGATAGATGCGACTCAATGCGTTCCATGCTGAATCGATTTCATGCTGATGGCCGATTTGTTTGAATACTGGAGAATAGGATTGTTGTCTCGTCTTGATAAGGTATAATGGTGAACCGAGCAAAGCACCTGTTACACCCGCAACAGCACCAGCAAACACGCCCGAGGCTAACATGCCTTGCTTGGATTGGATATCGAACAAGCTGACGGCGGCATTTTGCACCGGCTCATATAATCCTATCCGACTGCCATTCAAGCAAACCTGGTAGACATAGGCAACACCGAGACCACGTTGAATGCCACGGATTCCTTCATGCTTAAGGATCACTTGAAGTGCCTGGAGACTGTTGTGATATGGCCGTGCAGAGGCTGAAAGTGCACCAGCACGCACCAACTCGCCTTGAAGTTGTAGCCGAGTCTTGACTACCTTTACTTTCCAAAGTCAATAAACGTACTATTCATTCCCCCGAGAAACTGTATACCTCGAGTGGATTGGTAAAGGTGACGGCTCCACATGCGGCAAGACCACCGATCGTAAAACCAACAAAGGTTTCCTTAAGTTTGCTTGGGGTCGTCTTTTCGGCTGTTTGTTGAGGCAATGTTGCCGTCGTCTTGAGCGATTCGGATGCTGCCATTAAAGGTTGGGTGGAGAGTCGATGAAAGGTGGAGATCAAACTGAAAGAGAAGGTTCAAAATACACCACCAGCAAGCAGACAGGGGAAATGGGTTCTTTTAATGCTCAGTTGGTTGTTTCACAGGTTCCTAGGAAATGAAGCGTCGTTATTATCCTCCCCACCCCCCACACACGCACTATTCAAACATGCAATGACTTGGCCCAATGATGATTGAGACCTGCAAAAGATGCATCTCGGCAATGCTTATCTTTTTTATCATCCTCGAGTTTACTTTTACTATGTGAGTTGGCTGCTCAAAGGTGTGTGTGTGTGTGTATGTGTACGTACACATGGCATGAAACCATGACGACGATCATATGACTCTACTACTACGAATACTGAAACATAGCTTTAATGAATACTACAAAGGGCCTGAACGATATTGCGATATGACATGGAATGAAATGCACCAATGGTAACGTAAAAAGAAGCCTATTTACCCCGTATTCACGGTTTTGTGACACATCTTTGTAAACACCGTTAAAGCACAGACGGCAGATCCGATGGGTCGGGTAAACCTCTTTTGCAGAATGATCCAATGGACGACAAGCAGCATGGTTTCATCGAAACACGCATCGTATGTTGTTGGACGTCATCCACCGTCATCTTGAACATAGCAACTTTGATAGCAATGGTAAATCATTAAAGAGGATTTTCTCACACTGCGCATCACACGCATAGGATGCATGAAAGGCAACAAATCATTTAACACCCCCCCTTCCCAACTAACTAACTACGAGAGCGGAGCAAGGAATATGAGCTGCGGAACTAATGGGGGATCATCATGCAACTTTTGTAACAGCTACATAGCATAAGCGTGTGCTATATCCATTTGATTGAATAATGAAAAGGATGCTGATGGAGAGAGGGAGGGATAAGATGACCAAGTCAGTGGTTGCCTCGTGACTCATTTGTGTGTGGTAGAGTTTCATTTTCATCAAGGGCAAGTTTATGCGACTATTTCCTCTCTTCTCTCTTCTTGTCAAGCACTCACACACTCCTCTCTTACTTTATACACTCGCTTTCTCTTTCACTTGTTTTCTCATTCCCCCCTCTCTCCACCTCAATTACAACTTATACCAACTCCATTGATAACACATTCACTACCTTACTATCCACAGCAGCTAGCCTACTATGAAGCAAGCATCCAATGACTACCAACCAGGTGTCCGTGCCGAGCCTAGATTCCTTAGGTAAGGATGCGACATCCGCAGCCCTTGTCTACTTGCGAGATCATTGACAGCTCCCATTGCTCATAGAGATCCCACTTCACTCGAGTTCATTTCCTCGGGCCTGACTCGTTTCTCGTCCTATGTTGTATCCAACTTGCCCAAACGCAAACCAAGCATGCAACACTACAACGACCTACAACCACCTTTGCTCTTTTATCAGCAACAACAACAACAACCTGCTCCACCTCCACCTTCACCTGTGACACCCATCAGTTCAAGCTTGGAGGATCATCATCATCAATCAACAAAACCAGAACCAGAAGACGATCATGATAAAGTCACCTTTGCCTCGTTTCAGCATATGGAGACATTAAGCATGGATGATACTGTTTCTACACGGTAAGATACATACATACATTCAATTTCAGCATGGATGGGGATTGATTCATTGGTATAATGATGATGCTTTTTAGACGTTTATGCTTGTTACTGGGATATCACGATGGATTTCAAATTTGGGACATCACCAATCCAGACAATATCCACGAGATATGTTCAATTCGAGACGAGGAAGCTTTTGGAACAGTGTCGTTTATGCATATCGTCAATTCCCCTTATCAACAAGATACAAAAGATCAACATCCGCTATTGGCCATTGTGTAAGTATGAGTGGAGTAGAGTACGTGGGAAGGGACATGTATTCATTCAATGGAGATTATCTAGAACAAGTCGTGAACCTGCTGACAATGACGCTATTGGTGTGATGGATCCTGATCATACAAGAAGAGCATCCACGTCATCCGCCAAATCATTTCATGCAACATGTACGGTGCTTCGATTTTATTCGCTCAACACACATCAAGTCATCAAAGAAATCCACAACATGGGTGGTGATGAGGAAGAGGAGACTAGGATAACAGCCATTAAGAGTAATCATACAGCGGTGGTGGTGGTAAGTGAAGGAAAGAGTGTGTATGACGTATATAATGTGCGAGTTGCTAATTTAGGAATGTGTAGGGATGCACTGGGAGCTCTGGTTCTACATTACATGTATTGTCGTGCAAGACACTTGACCCCTTATCCACGCCAATTACAGACGTCTATCATGATCCTATCAATGGCCCTGTATTTACACTGGGTGCACGCTTCTTGGCCTATGCAACTCATTCTCCCGTGCTAAATGACGATCTTGCCCTCAGCCAACATAAAGGCATCGGTGGAACAGGCCTTGGTGTACTTCAAGGGGATAAGGATGTGAAGGATATCGCCAAGGAAGTCGTGAGTGGAGTTAAATCGTTGAGCGAATACGGATACCAGACACTCTCCAGCTACTTTGGTAATCACCCACAGGATAAGATGCAGCCACCCCCTCCACAACAACAACAGGCGCCTTCAGTAGTATCATCTTCACCTCGTACTATATCGCCTATGGGGATGCGTTATGATGAACGAACAGCCAGTCCAATCCCATCAAGTAGTACGCAAACAACAACAACGACGACCACAACAACAGCTCATAGAAAAGCACCTGCTGCAGGCATGGTAAGTCCCTTTTTTGCATTATATGAAGAGTGGGATAAGGTTACTTACTTAAGAATGCTTTAGGTGATGATTCGAGACATTGCCAAATTACCGACAACACCCACTCGCAACATGTCACTATCCACTGTGGCCCACTTTCGACCTCATTCGCATCCATTGTCATGCTTGACATTCAATGCTGCAGGAACACTATTATTGTCTGCATCAAAGCAAGGTCACACGTTTCACATATTTGGAGTGTTGCCTAGCAACAACGTGGTGGGCAACATATCACATTTATACAGCTTGGCACGTGGATACACTGATGCACAAGTCGAGGACTGCCAATTTTCAGCGGATTCAATGTGGTGTTCGGTCAGCACAGCACGTGGCACGACTCATGTGTATGCCATCAATCCTTATGGTGGTAAACCTGAGATCATGGGTCATGTTGTAGGCAAAGTCAACAATCCACCTGTACGATTATTTATGAATCAGCAACGCAAATTAGAAAAGGTTTGTTTGTGTATAGGGTGGGAGAGAGAGGCCCATAGCACAATGGATTAACATCCTTTTTCTTCTTCAAGAGTACATCCCTTGGAAGCGTAGTGCGTGTCAAACAACGACGACCCATGATAACAGAAACGCATGATGATTTGGCTTTGAGTCAACAACAACAGCAACAACATTATCCAACAGCTACCATTCCTCCACCTATACCAACACGATCATCTCACTCCAGACAACCACGAGCAAAGTTATCCACAATGTTCCTTCTACCAACAAAAATCCCATATCTTGTGCATGCATCAAAGTCATCTCACAGCGGCGGCGGCACCACCAACAATACCAATGGCACGAGTCATTCCAATGCAAGTGGCAGCAATAGCAGTAAAGCTTTACTGGATGGTGCAGCTTCATTCAAAGCATTCAAACAACAAGCTTCTTCTAGTCTTGGATCGATGCTATCATCTTTTGGATCGAGTATCAGCAGCACGGACTCATCCTCTTCATTTTCATCGATGCGTCAACATCATGCATGGACATCTGCTCATGACAAGCTAGCCGACAATCGATTGTTTGGATTTGACGAAGAAGAAATGCCGACAGTAGAAGATGATGATTCGAGGACATTGCATGATGGACGTATCGGATATCAAGACATGTATTCAATTCATCCACGTGGCATGTTGACATTACATCGATGCTGGGTGAGCAAGTCCGTTGTCAAGAAACGTGATCATTCGCGAACGATTGAATTGGTGGTGAAGCAGGAGGATGTGGCTGAATGGTCCATGGCACGTACAACCGAATGGGAGCAAGTCAAGGTATCATTGGCACGTGATAACAATGCAACGGATGCGACGGCAACGAGGAAAAAGAAACGACGCACGCCATGGCTTTCGAATGCCGAGATCACGACTTGTTTACCCGACGAACAACCCTTGTGGACATCATCCCAGTTTAGTCTTCAAACATTTTCAGAGGATCCTGCTACGTTATCCAAAAAGCTATGGAAGACAGGCGAAATGCCAGAAGCAAAACCTGTTCATGTGCGACGAGAATTACCTGAACCCTATTCAAGTCGTATTGATCGTGTTGGTAAAACCACTGCCCGGATCACTAGTCAAGATGAAGAGAACTTGGATGATGCTTTGGCTGAACTAGAAGGTAGGAAATAGAAAACGGATGTCTTTCTATGCTATAACATGAAAACTCATGCTTTATACATATAGATAATCTTTCCAAGGCTATGCAAACGACCTTCACTACGCCATCACCTACAACATTGTTATCAGGATCGTATGGTAGCGCTAGCCCGGCTGGCTACAAGCGAGGATTACAGCAACCCATTATACCAGGAAACAATGGAACAACTCCCTCATCCATATCCTTTGAAGATGCACACCTTATCAGCATGGGTAGTGGTCCAAGTCCAGAAGACTTACTTACACATCACCAACAACAACAACAACAAACGCGTGGCAACATGGCACTTCATCACAGCTCATTGATACAATTTGATGAGGAGGAAGAGGTACGCTTGCCAGCCACTCCAAGCATGCAAAGCAGTAGCAGCATCCGACTTGAAGACGATGATGATGATGATGACCCTCCTGTCATGGATCAACAAGTATTTTCTCCTGACGGTGACAATGAAATGGCTCATCCAAGTGAATCTATTTTTGCTGAACGACCCCCACCATCCTTGTAGTAGAATGAATGAATGTACATACCCCCCCCACCTCCACCCGATTCATTGTCCTCTTATATCAAAGCACACCCCAACCTATATATGTAATTCAACCATGTTTTGAACGAGCTTATAAAGAAAGTGTTTATGTACAAAGAAAGCTATTGGTGCTGAACATTACAAAGCAAAGGTGGAAGTGTAAGTTCATGATAGTTATTGACATGAGCATCCTTGAGGATGGTATGAAGTGGAGGTAATTGAATGCAGATATCATCATCTTCTGGTGGTGGTGAAGCCATGAAGCTTGCAGCTGTTGTTGGTTCCATCATTTTGGGTGTTGTTGTTGTAGTAGTAGTAGTAGTAGTAGTTTTTGTGTGAGGGTTGTTGTTGCGATGATACGGCGAATGTTGTAATGATGAAGGTGGTACCACTTGAATGACTTGGAGTTTCCGTTTCTTTGCTTGCTGCTGTTGCGTATGATGATTGCTGTCAAAGAATAAACATAGAAAGTTGTTACAAATGAGGATGGGTGGGAAATAATGATCATGTGTAATCATTGTAACCTTACATGCGATGTTGTTTTCGAATCCTTAACCTGACGCCTTGGTCAGAGAAGGAGCGTGTTAAAAAAGTAGATTCATCAAATCCGGGAAATCGTTTGGATGGATACACAATGAAGGGCTCTGTCATGATTGTTTTGCAATTGCGCACCTCGTCCCTACAACCCCACCGGTTAATTCATATAGCCCTTTCCTTGCGCGAGAATTGTAAATGCTTACCCGGTCATTTCAAAAAGAGAAAAATGTAACCGGAATTGACCCTCTTTGAGAACGGCAAGATCACCAAATATGAAAAATCCAGCATCTCTATTGTCAATATCCCGGAGTCGATACAATGAAGATACCGTGGTTCCCACAAGGTATTCCTGAGAAGGGAGCAAAGTACACGTAGGATCATCAGCAGCGACCAAATTTGCCATGACATAATAAAATGGGCTTTGTAAAAGATAGTCCCTTTACATACAACATCAGCACACATATCAGTGATATCGCTCTTGTTACACTATGTGGCGGTGGTAGGTTGTAAAAGAATACCTCGTTATATTTTGGGCACAGTGCACCCACTCAAGTTTTAAAATCGGCGGTGGGTCAATTGGTTGTCTGCGGTCTGCAAATCATTCCGTTGTATGTATATGTCAACATGGCAGGTTCTGCAAAACAAGGTACAGCGAAAAATGAATGACTTTTTATACCTCGTTCATTGGGTGAGCACACTTTAGTCAGCCGTGGCTGTTGTCGTAAGTTAAGGTTATAATCCCTGAATGAAGCTTGTGTCAGCATGGCTTTTCAGCTTGGGTGTTTTATGAGAGTATACATACCTCTCGGGAGGAAGATGTTTGGTAAGCGAGCTTGATATGAAGCGATAAGTACATGAGGTATTAAATGATGAGGAGGATGAGGATGTAGACGAGGGATGATTAAGCTGGCATGACGAGCTCATTGTCATGTACACAAAAGAGAAAACTGGGGAAGAACGAAGGGAAAAAGCTACTTTTGAGGAAAAAAAGATGCTAAAGCTAGTTTTGAGGTATCGAGGAACCCACTTTAGTCAATTTAACCCAGAGTGCGTAAATAGGGTTACACGTGCATCGGTCATAGCTCCCCGCCAACTTGCAATTGTGTTGGAATGGGGTAGTACACACACATCAAAGCATTAAGCCATTTCTTGGCGCAGATGCCTATTTCAATAACGTATCTAATGATGGATATCAATGAAGATGTTGATAATGATAATGCTTGTAAAAGAGATATAGACTCGCATCACCTGTAAACAGAAGAGTGGGTAATAACGTATACGTATTACATCATCGGTTTGCAAGCAAATACAAATGCGGTTTGGTGGTGCCCATTTTGGCTATTTCTTTCTCAAAGCCAACTCGCGCGTGCAACCCATCTTTTCCCGCTCTTTGCCGTATCCAAGCAACACAACATAGCAACATGTCCTGGTATCAAAAACAAATTCGGTTGTCAGCGCAACCAAGAGGTAGGTGCTATTCTATTCCTTTATTGTGGCATTCCGGTTGTTGACGAGACGCTATGCTACTTTAGGTTGCCATTTGGTTCATCAAGAGATTGTCAGCCAAGTGCCCGAAATTCGCGACTACAAGGTTGGCATGGCCAACGTCTTTTGTAAGTAACCATGCCGTAGGGTCCAACAACTTTTTCTTGACCACCTTCATCTTCAGCTGATACGCGACTGTCATAGTACAACATACATCAGCGAGTCTTATGATCAATGAAAACGCTGACAGGACTGTGAGATCGGATATGGCAATGGGGTTGGATAAGATCGTTCCCGAAAACTGGCCTTATGAGCACGACTATGAAGGATCGGATGACATGGTAGGCTTTAAGGTTGTAGTAGTAGTCATATATGACAACTCATTATTGTATTTGTACTATAGCCTGGTCATCTAAAATCTGGCATTGTGGGCACATCACTCAACATTCCTATTACTAATGGACGTCTGAATACTGGTACTTGGCAAGGGTATGTTGTAAGTTATTATCACGTATGATGCTGAATGAGCTGACACGATTCCTAAGAATTTACCTCTGTGAGCATCGTAACCATGGTGGATCGAGAAAGGTGGTCGTCACTTTACAAGGTGAAAAACATTAGAGGTAGAACTTTGGGTTATGCAACAACATCGAATAGCTATTCTTTGGGGATGAATACAAGAAATGAAGAGTACGTTTCGAACATGCAGCTGCAGGATATGAGAAAGGATGTGTTTGTGTATGAGCGTATATGATCAAGAGGGCATCTTCCCACATAGGCAATAGCTGAATGCATCATACAATGTTTGAGTTTAGATATGTTTATTATGCTGGTTGTATTACATTATCATATTCTAATTCGGTAACTGATTGCTTATCAAAATCACAGAAATCATTGCTGTAACTTTTGGTATATTCTCTTCAAAACCTCGTGTTCTTCTGGATCCAAGATACCATCAGGGAGAGTGGCTGGATCGGGTATATAATAGCGCGTCTCACTCGATGAGATGGAGGGTGTTCGCTTTTGTTCTTCATCTTCGGTTGTGGAGGTGACTTCCAGACCAGCAGGATCGGATACAGTGGCTGCTGCTACGGGGGATGGTAGTGATGCAGGAGCAGGTGAAGGCGTCCACCAGAATGTAGGATAGCGTCGATCGATATTGTTGATAATCATTGCAATGACGACCATGACCGTCAATGACAGCATCATGACACCGATATAGTACCATCCCAAATCGCCAGCTTCCTTGATCGCAATGGGGATGATGGTTGTTGCACCTGCTGGAGGATGAACGCACTTTAGAGCAAGCATCAACACAAGTGTGATGGCAACACTCGTAGCACCAGCAACCCATCGTACATGTTCCACAGCGGCTTCAGGTGTGTTGATATGAAGAAACATTTGGTTGATTGCCACGCCTATAATAGAAGCAACAAGCGTTCCACCCAGGACGTTACGAGGTTGTGCCAAAGGCGATTCGATAGCACCATACACCAGAATGGCCGAGGCGCCCTAATGAGAGAAAGAGAGATCAGAAAAGGTGGGGTGTGTGAGAAAACAGGGCAATGGGGCATGTCAAAATCTGGCAACTTACACAACTTGCTATAATCATAGGGACATTATGTTGGACACGAAAGTAGGACGAGTAGGTGAAGATAATCTCGACAATGGCAATGCCAACAAACGCACCCAAGAAGGCCCATATGCAAGTACGCCAAAGAGGGAGTGGTTTTTTGTTATAGCTGTGAGCACCAATAAAGCGAGTGATCCACCATGGCCATTTGTCGAAAAGATCAGACATCGATATGATAGGTTGATGAAAGTGATAAAGAGAGGAGAAGGCGATAAGATATGATAACCAGTTGTCAGTGGATAAAGATGCACCTGCTGAGTCAACAATCCATCGACAAGATTTTATGTGTGAGTGGGTGTGAGTGGGTGCCTGAAACAATAACCTTATACCCATCATCACTTCCCCATCGTTCCCGAGCACATGACTTTCTTGTCGCTGCTGTATGATATCTGATAACAAGCCTTCCTTAATATAGTCGTATGCTGCAATGACAAATCATCCAACCAACCAGCGAATGGTATAAACGTATCACGCAATGAGGCTGGGAACGGGGGATTCTTTTACTTGACATATTTGTAGAGGACATGGCTAGTATAAAGGATCGGGTTACTTCCATTAGATATCATCTCTTCCTATGTTTAGGTAGGTACATGCCATTCCTTCCTATGTTTAGGTACGTAGATGTAGATTGTGTGCTGTCGCCGGCTCAAGTCGGACCTTCATGGTCATAAAGATAGGTATACGGTATATCTTTTTTGCTAACAAGCATATGCCAGCCATTGATACAAATGCCTTCAAACATTGGCGAGGAACATAATGCGTATCAGCAAAGAGTTTATTGGTATCATAAACCTCCTCACACCATAATGTACAATACAGCACGTACAGTTTATTTGCATTAATGAACACGTTCTCCTGCATAATTGCTTTATCCAACAGTGACTGGTTGCTTTGGATGGTGACGACGATGGCGTTGTTTGTGATGTTTCTTTTTTCCTGAGCTGGTGTTTTTCAATGCTGTAAGTTCTCTAGCACGTTGCCATTCATGCTCCTTGTGTTCATCTAATTTCTCCAACATGCCTTCAGCACGCTTGACAAGAGAACGACGTTGATTTCTGATCTTTTCATCTCCATGTGATTCGATTGTATCCAACTTGATCATAATGCGCATGATAGCATCCTCGCAGCCAAGGAATTCACGATTATTGGGTGTGGTAGCTGTCAATTGAAGAGTGCCGCCTTGTTCGGATGGTTTGAATTGCAAAGGTGTTTTCAATACGGTAGGAAGGCGATCCTTTTCCATATCTTCCAATTCACGTTGAACTTGAAGCAACTCTGGATGTTGAATCACAGGCTCAGAAGGTGGCAAGTTTCGCTTTTGTTGTTCTGCTATTTCATGTACACGTTGTGCTGCAGCAGTAGGATCAGCTGCTGCTGCTGCTGCTGTTGGTGTTGTATTGGGTGGATCTTCATCATCCATCAATTGTTGTTGCTGTTGCGAAGAAGCACTTTCAATATTGGATGTGGCGGGTTCAGCAGGTGTAACAACATGCTTGGGTGCATAAGCGGGCTTTTGCTCTTGTTCTTCTTGACACGCTTCTGGTACTTGCTGCTGCTCATTACTCACCAATTCGTCTAGTAGATCTTTGAGATTGAGCACGCGACCCTGCAATGGTGGATCAGGTGATGGTGCATGATGTCGTTCTTGCTGCAATGATGTCGCCTGAGGCATGGGTGCGTTCTCACGCGTGACAGAAACTGGTTCACGTTCCTTTTGTTGTTGCTGTTGTTGCTTTGGCCAGCTCTCCAAGATGTCTTCGTATTTATCTTCAGGTTCGGATGCAATGGCTTTTGGTGTGGTTGATGGTACTTTTTTATCTTGCATCACTGGTTGGGATTCTTGTACCGGCTCTGCTACGGGTGACGATACATCCATTGGTTCCTCCTTCTTCTCTTGCTCTTGCTCTTGCTCTTGTTCTTCTTCTTCATCAGAGGGTTCATTCGTATAGTCATCATCCCCTTGTTGTTGTTGTTGTTGTTGAAGTGTAGAGATGTAATTCCATAAATCATGTGCCTGTGATTCCTCATCCTCTTCAGAAGCACCACTCTCAGCTTCATCCATTTGTTGATGTAATGTATCTTCTTGCTCTTGCTGTCCAAACAATAATTTGAGTATACGGGCCAACTGGTTGGCATGGAAATCCTCAAAACCCTTGTCCTCTTCAACAGCTTCAGATTCATCATCACTTTCTTCTTGCTCCTCCTCTTGTTGTTGCTGTTGTTGAAGCATTTGCTGTTGTTCGCTTTGACGAGCAGCTTGATATTGTCGCCAAATCTCTTCTGATCTGCGTTGCTCTAAAGCAGATGCAAGCCATTGACGATAAACAGCGTCTTGTTGAGCAGCAGCGGACATCAAAGCCTTGCGACGATAATGATCCATAAGTCGTTGAATACGTTGGGCACGTTCACGTCGATAATGCTCCTTGAGCACCTTGAGATTATGCAATGCTTGAGTAACGCGATATTGTTGTTCTCGTTCTTCACATCGACGCCGTTGCTCATGCCGCAAAAGGAGCTGCAACTGCAAGTAGTCATCAAGCGTCAGGGTGCTTTGCAAGGTGGATGGACGCTCAATGACCACACGTTGCGAGGTGGGATATATGTAGTATAGCATGTTTGGCGATGTCTGAAAGAAGAACAAGAGGCAACGTTGTGATTGTTAACAGGGGTGATGCTACAAAACACGAGCTGCTATGCCACCGGAGAACAATAAAGAAAATGATGCCACTTTTGATTCCCATGTCTCAGATTCAATGGGTTTCACTTTTTTCTACCACTCACTCTCCCATGCCATTTCTACAAAACATCGTCAACGATGTCATGGCGTCATCCCACTTGTGAGTTGGATGTCTTTTTTGCTACGATGAATCTATTGTGCATGCTGCAAAGAATGGTGTTCTTCACGTGTCCATGGCAACCAACATGGTACGATGGTACATTGCCTAAATTTATCACAATGGAAAATCAAAGAAAACAATAATCGGGATAGTGCTCGGTTGTTCCCGTAATGTGGGATTGTGCACATACACACGCACACACACACCACGCCATACACGCACATACCATCAGATGTGATTCCATGTGCGTTAGACACGTATACGCGTCATTCGGGATTCACTTTATTTTGGGGGGATGGCATTGCTTAATCTAGTATCATCAGCACAACACATACATGATGCCCTTTTACAGCTGCCAAGATGCTCAAGATTCATCATCATGAGTAGTGAGAATTCGAACAAATGCAGCCATGTTACTCATGGAATGAGAATTGTTGGCCTCCTTTGTTACCTCACGATTCTTAATTCCCCCATGCTTCTCATTATTGTTTTTCAGCAACATATGCAATGACGATATGTGTAACAACTGTGACGACAATGACGGAAGAGGGTATCCAAAAATGGGATGTGTGCCCAGATCCACGGATGCATCAGAAAAGGCAAAAATGAAAGACGTGTCGTAATATGTACACGCGCGCCAACAACAATACTCTATGTTGACGGACATGATATCATCATTTGTGACGCACAGTTGATGGGATCTGCAGGATCGATGACAGGGTCGCCTAGCACACTTAATTCCGGCGGCGTCAACTTTGCTCCCCCAAATGTCTATGCGTGTTATCGTCATCAAACGGGATGCATCCGATACTGTAACTCCATCACATACACTTCACATTCACTATGAAAAGTACAATCTATGACGCATACTCATATCCAAAAGAAGCTAGTCCAACCATAGAAAGAATACGAGGCGATCTTTGCAATAATGCATGGATGTATCCCTGATATTGATGACCATCATCACTATCCATTCTCATGTTTACTCTTCACCATCACCTTTGTTATTGATTTACAAACATGTAAAGGATCAAAAGTGCAGCAGACCCAAACAATAAAGTGGATTAGCTACTATCATACGTAATTGTTTTGGTGCTAGTAGAAGTAGCAGCAGCTATCAACAATGTTTGAAAAAGGCGAACCGGGATAGCGGAATCCTCAAACACGGCTGTGGTTACATTGGAAACATGCTCTTTCCCCTCCTCCTCCCAACAACAACCCCCAATGTAACCTCCGTGCTTATGATTTTTTAGCTTGGTTGCGAATCCTGTTTTACTCGAGCCCTACCAAATACGGATTTGCATCCCAAACTTTTTGACCATCTCAATACCCAAATGTGCCCATGCATAATAATGTTCATTAACATGCAAGCATGCCGTAGTACTACACTTTTTCTTGCTATGAGCACGCAACACCATGAATGTTGGGGGTAAAAAGAGAAAAGGTCCCCAAGGGGAGAATTTTGATACTGACAACCTCAATCAAGGTGCAAAGGAAATAGGTGAGAGAGGCTTGCAAGGGCATAATGTACTTCTACTTGTGTTGGGGAGAGACACTTGGTGCTCCCTTTTCTGAGCTGTTGTTGCGATAAAGTTGTACATCATTACCAAATCGGGCCCAGTGAACCTTGGAGTCGGTTCCTCGCAATATCATTCTTATTTCACCCTCATTCGTTTAACAATATGAACACGTTATGCACAAAGTTTGACGACTTTTAGTGATGATTTCATCATGAGGAGATCACACTTGCACAGATTACTCACACACGCACATGAATGCTGCTGCTGAGTCAAAGAAAGGTTTGCCAAAAAAAAAAGAGCCATCATCATCATCATGGTGCCAAGAATTTCGTTCGAGTCCTACTTTTACCTGATACATGGCAGGTGGCGTATCTTCATATGTATAGGTTCCGATCGATGCTATATCTTCGTTATCAATGTATCCTTCCCCCATTTCATTTTATTGTGTGTGGCTCAATATGGGTATGTGTGTCGGTGTGTGGGTGCGCGCTTGTGATGTATTGTATAATGCCGTTCTATTATACATGAAGCACATGCTCTAGTTATCATGCAGCAACCATGCATTGTATTGGCTAATAAGAAATGTGGGTGAAAAGAAGTAAGGAGTTTTGGGGGGGGGGAATGGAAACAATCATGATCCAACAGCACCATTACATTCATCATTCACCCCCTCCCCCAAAACCACCATCAACCAACCACCTTTCTCCTGTCATCCCCCCGAAATCTGTGTCCCTTGCTTTTGTTACTCGATCATAAACGAGGAGCTTTGTATAAACATACACCCCTTACATCTCCTCTATTATAACAATGAGCTTTTTTTTGGGTATGCATCTTATTAGGGTGAGTTCGGATGATTTGATCGATATGTACATGTCGAAAAGAACGCTGTACCCTTTTCCAAAAAAGCTTGATGAATGAGGGAGGAGGGTAATAGGAGGATTGTGAGAGTGTGTATGTGCGTGTGTGTGTGTGTGTGCACCACAATTTTCCCCCAAATCCAATCACAACTCCTCTCTTGTCGTTTCTCCTCTCCCCCCATTTTCAATGCATGTATCCACTAGTACGGCAATCTCACGAATCCAGATCCATCTATAGCTGGTCCGAGTGCCCGACAAGAGCAAAAGTGAGTGCAAGAGTGAGTCCAATGGTGTCACCTCGGGTGGCCTGTGACACACACACTAATGATACACACATACACAAACGGCATGATGATGCGGATGAATATACATGTGTGCAGTCATATTTGTGAAATCATTATTGCAACAAGGCGGTCGTTGTTGTTGTTGCCTTTGGGGGTGGGGAAACAAGCGAGGAGACATGGGGAGCGCCTCTAATGCTTCAACTTGTATTATCATATTGTGTGCTTGTTTGTCTCTTTCACGCTATTTTTATCCAAACAGCAGCTTGTTTTTGACTAAATGGTCCCCCAAAAGGATATGGAGACCTTGATTGCTGTTTAATGTTTCGAACAGAAAAATCCATTCACCCATACAAAATCCGATTTTGCATACGCTTGTGTGCCCTTGTACCTAAACTTTATTTACTGTATACACCTTAATCTATCATGAAGGAAAAAGGTTTTTTGCATAGAGTGTGGGTGGATGTGCTGGGGAGTGTCAATGATGTAGGTGGCAGATGTCGTGGCACGGACCCTGATATTGGTAGTGTTCTTTGAAGGAATGTGCTAGTGATGGTGATGGTGGTGATGGTGGCGTGTATTGGCATGCGCTCGTAATATAACGAAGAGGAGAAGGACAATGTACATGTATGTAAGTTGGTGCTTGTATGTGTCTGCTTTTGCGTGCATCCCATCATCATCCTTTCCCTTTTTCAGTTGGCTTCTCTCTCTCTCTCTTTGTGTGTGTGTTGTGTGTGGATGTATATGGAAGCACGCTCTGTGTAATTATTGACGACTTTGGGTACGAGGAATAACTGGGTTCGTCCAACCGACGAGAAGAAAGAATGTAATGCTGTGATCCGGTTATTTTCAATGAATGATATGTACGTGGTGGAATTGGCTTTTGGGTGAATGATTTGGTATACGAATGCATGTGTGAAAGTGATAGGTCACGTTGGTCGATCCTGAATTTCTTAAAGCTGCAGCTGGCGTTCCAAGGCGTTGAGTTGGCGTTTATCTTCAGTGCATCGGGTATCGTTTTTAACGTCAACAAATGGATCAGGATGTTGTTGTTGGATTAACAACAGTGGTGGTAGAACAGGTGCTGGTGTGGATGATAATACGGGTTGTGGTGCTGTTGTTGTTGGTGGTGGTCGTGGCGTATAATAAAAGACTGGAGATCCAAGCTCACCTCCTGTAGGCTCTTCATCCGAAGATACAGGTGAAAGCGTAAGTGATGGTACTGAAGAAGGACGCCTGATATTACGGACCGTAGCTGAATGGCCTCCACCTGTATCAAGGGGATTCAAGTCAGGATAAACACCCCTGGGTACGACAATATTGCTCAGCGCACAGTCAGCAGTAGGCTGTGTCAGGCGACCTGCCACCACATCAGCCTTGTTGTAATATGAGATGAGGTGCAGCTTTTGATTGGCAGCTGTACAAATGGAAAAGCTTTGCTTGATAAGGCCATTTGTCTTGTATGTGTAAATGGGTGTGGTCTTGCTTGTTCTCCTAGGACGTCGTTTGGTTGCAAGCTCACGATACGTTAAAAAGCTGCCTGATACACGGCTAGGTGACCACGTTCTTCCATCGGTCCATCGTCGCATGCCTGCTTCACTTTCATCCCATGCAAAGACAGCACCAGACTTTATCTGCAATCCTTCTTTAGCAGAAAGTCGTCGTTGTATACGGCGTAGTTGACCGAGACGGCATGCTTCAAATATCACAAGAGCATCTTGAGGTGTTTTGATGTGACCAAAATATGTCTCCATATTGACAGAGATAAAAGCTGCAAGGAGGAAACGGAAAAGTGAAAGATAATGCGGAAGAAAAGAGGAAATAGCCTTTTCAGCAATAATCGACCTTCTTTTAAGGTTGCTCCCGTTGAGGAAAAGTACCGTTTTTTCATGCGGTCAGGATGGTAGATTGCCCTAAAATACAAAATAGCGGTCAATCCGAATTCGGCAAAATGCCCATTTCCCATTACCATCACAAGATTCGATAGCGATCTGGATTGTTTTAGTAACCAGTGTATTGCTCCCTTTTTCCCCTTGCCGACCCCCAACTTTTTTTTCCTTTCTATCCAGAACCCAGTTTTCGCTGTCACACTCTCCTCAATGGGCGCGTGTATTTTATGCAATGTACTTGTACCAATGGAGGGTATCATTGATGGATGTAATAATGCTTTATACGTGATAAAAGAGAGAAAGTGAGCACGAGATGTAAAAAGGAGCAAATAAGAATCAAGATGGAAAGCACTGGGGAATGTAGAAAACGATCGAACTTTGACACCATCCTTGCCGCTGGAATCAGCATCCAAATGCGTTTTTCTATGAGTTTCTAGTTTACCCGAGTCACATTCACTAACGCATACTCACGAAACGTTTTCATTCTCCCATACATCCCTCATTCGGTGATCGACAAAGAAGAAGACGGCATTTCCTGCAACGTGAAATTCTGAAGCGGACAAGGAACTGCACTTTTGCCTCGTTCAGGTAACACACCCAATATACCACTTTCGCTAAAAAAGACATACCGTACCGCCCCATCGGGTCAACTTTATTTCTTCTTTTCCTTGATCTTCACGTATGGAATAAAATAAGCAAAGTAACCGATATATGGATCCAAGCCTTGATTTCTTGCCATTTCATGTCCACAGGCCACATACAAGTAATGCAAACTAGAGCTCATCTATACAAGAAAACAAAGGGCATGTTAGCTATCATAAAACCCCCATCCAATGCACGAGTCACGATTGTCAATTACCAATACATGCCACCTAGAGACAAAAGCGGGGGTGCAAGGAGAAAGAACACAAAGAAACGAATATCAGAAGACTTGTGATTTTGGAGTGCATGTGTGTGTGTGTGCGTGTCTCTTACCAAGCATGGAGTTGTGGGTTGAATAGGTTGTACTCATGATAAACGTGGCACATGTTTTTGTCGAATAGCCATACACCCAACGCTAAGGCCAAGAACTGTGCTCCTCGATGAAAGAGCTTGGTGATCTCCTTATCTTGAACAGCGCGGTACATTTTGCTCACGAACCATAGGCAGCTCCACATGACGCATCCAAATCTATTTCAAAAGCGCTTGTATTAGCGACCTACTATTCTGCTTTTCTTTTCCCACCCCCCAAACCACCTGATAAGGATACTTGCGATGATTGAAACATGTAAAATTGCATAGTGCCACTTGACTGACTGGTCACGTAAGTTGCAAAGGCACAGTAAATGCTGATGGCCACCGGGTACACCGCCCCACGATATCCATTTTCATTCAACAAGAGCCCGAATAGATAACAAGCTGTCCAGACCATAGGAACCTAGTACTAGACATGTTAATAGCAGGATCACATGTAAACTTTAAAGTCCCATTACCTCGTCCCACATTTGATTCTCGAATTGTAGGGTTGCATGAAAAAGAATACTATCATATAAAGTGACAAATTAAGCAAGATGATGCCAGGAACCTCCTCCCCATACCTCCAATCAACCAAAATGTAAACACAACCAGGACCAAACATACCTTCCAATGCCCACAACAACAATCAATAGATAACTCAAAGATAAACGCCATCCTAAGCTTCGGTGATGTAACGCCACACCAAGGGCGCCAAGAAACACCATCGCTAAACTCTGTTTAGAAGGTAAGAATATATACAAACATGTCATGTCTCTTGCTAGCTGCTACTTACCGATACGGAATTCCAGAACTCGGCAACATAGTACGAATGAGTGTAATTCTCCTCACACCTTGACGTCAACAATGGGTAAGGGCAATGTGAGATTGGGTCCATAGTAGATTGGGCATTGAATGCAACATACCAGTCAACAGAACTTGTAATAGCACCCCAATACCCTTCGGCGAGGTGTTGTTGTTCGGTCATAGTTGTAGAAGAGAAGAGAGTACAAAGACATGCGCGGGGTTGGATGGAATTAATGAAGAGACGTTACGTTGGAAACATTGGATAAGCATTTATTACCCTAAAGGGATTCAGCAATCCATGAGACTACTTGGTCTTGGTTTCTTTGTTCATTATCATCTTGGGTGGTGGCGACGGTGGATGAAAAGACATCAATGTCTTCTTTGTATTCCAATAGAAAAGAAGGCACATTGTTTGTGGCGACCATCAATGGGAAATAGGGCTCAAATTCAAACGACGGCAATGTGGCTGCATCGATACTGCTTGGGCCATCCACCAATATTAACGCAGAGAGTGGCTGGTTGGCAACATACTTTTGGCATAGTCTCCATGCTGCTTCACCGTGTCCAATCATCACAGGAGGAAACATGGCCATCTTTTGTACTTGTTCATGTAATTCTATTATAAAAAACAAATGCATGAGTGAGTGTGAGTGTGTGAGTGTGTGTGTGAATATCTCATGGCTGCTTCTCTTCTCTTATTACCTTGGTACCAGGCCTTTAATACCGAGTCACCTTGACCATCAGGCTCACTAAACTGTGCCACTGCAGAATCGTACCCGAGATCAGAGAGTCGAGTTTGCCATTGCGTTGCAATCCTAAACGAATACATTGAGAAGATGCTGTTCCTG
Source organism: Lichtheimia ornata (assembly GCF_029851405.1). Taxonomy (NCBI): domain Eukaryota; kingdom Fungi; phylum Mucoromycota; class Mucoromycetes; order Mucorales; family Lichtheimiaceae; genus Lichtheimia; species Lichtheimia ornata. Next base: position 30,866 of record NW_026695386.1, read on the forward strand.
AAATGCAAGTTGGTATTGTTATACTTACGCGTGTGGTGTGTTGGTGCTAACAAAGAGCACAGGCATGGGTCGTTTACGTGCATTGGGCGACGCTTCAAATGTTGTCACTGATACCTTGTATCGCAAGCCATGCTGACGATGATGAAGATGACTTTTAAGGTGATGTCTGAAAAGTGACTGGAAGAACATTGTGTGGGAAGGAAAAGTGGGCAATTAATCTTTTTGCTGCTTATCTCAATAGGATTGAAAATGACGTTTCCATGCCAACAGCAGTATCCAGGCTACTACAACAACATGCGCTCAATCATTTCATTCACCACCAAAAGGATCGACGACTGAGACATCCGCTTTGTGGATGGTGGATCCCAGCTTAAGAAAACACGTGCGATACATCTGTTTTAAAGAAGCTTGTGTCACCGTCAATCAAACGCAATCTTGCACTAATGGTCCCGCCCGATGCATCGACTGTGTTGAGCTTGTGTATGTGTGTGTGTGTGTGTGCATCATCCTTCACCTTTAATCTCTTTCAACTAACCCGATTTTCTTTCTTTATCCTTTCCTTTCTTTTCTTTTTCTTCTACATTCATTCATTCCTTTGTACACAATTCATCCCTTTCTCTCGCTCTCCCTCTTCATTCTCCTCTCTCTCTCTCATCATCCATGTCTCCTCCCCGTCAATTGGAAGATACTTCTTCAAGTCTTCATCATTCATCAACTAAATCTTCCTCCACTGGTTTCCATCAACGTAAAATCTCATTGACAACGGCTTGTCCACCCACTGGCACTCGTAAACCAAGCATCACTCGACATGGCGCTGCATTCCCACATTCAAACTCGTCATTCGGTCAATTGTGTCGTCGCTTCTCTCGACTACGACTTGTACGGCTTGTCGCCTTGGCCTATATTGTTATCAGCGTAGTATTATCCACCATGCATCTCTTGACGTCTTTTGGTGATAGCTCGGTACCTGCAGCTGCATCAGTAACTGATGAAACTACCGCCCAAACAGGTATAGTAAAGGGGGTTGGATAATGAAGGAGGAGTATAATCTGGGATCAGAATATCACAAAAGCACAAGTCGATTTATGCATGACATCTATATATATAACAGTAATGGCACCACCACTACTACCACCATCACCAAACAACAATGAGCTATCACCCTTGAATGACTTGTCTTATCAAATTCGACTTTCCAAAATGTTTTCCAAATCCCTTGTTCGCATGGATCATCTACGACCTTATTGGTTTACCGCCACTCACACGCCTGCTCCTAATTCATTGACACTGGCAACAGTGGTTACCATGGATGAATGGTCTTCTCTTGCCAATTTGGCAGAGACATGGCAAGGTATGGCATCATGCGTGTATGGATGGCCCTCAACAACGTAAGGCTAACTTTTTTCACTATAGGATCCATTTCAGCTGTACTTCAAGTACCCACTGATGGTACCGATCTTGGCTCGGGTACTATGATACAACATCTTGCCACTATTCGACGCGACTTTGAAAGAAACGAATACCTTTCCCGCCATGTCGATTTACATTTGATTGCACGACCAAGTCGCACTGACAATGGTGCTCAAGTGGTGCACAGCAGCTTACAAGAAGGCCGCAACCTTGCTCGCTTGTTTAGCCGTTCCAAATACGTAGCCAACATGCCCGTGACGACCTTGTGGATGACTGATTTGACTCGTGCTATTGATACTTATGCACAAAAACTGGATCAAGGCGATGTATTGATCGTGCCCACTTTTGGATTCCCAAAGAGCCGTTTTGCTGTAACCGACACGTGGCCAACAACCAAACCGGAGATGATTGAATGGGTGGATGACAAGCGTATGGGCATGTTGGATTATCACTGGCGTCTCAATATGGGTCCTACCTCGTACGAAGATTGGCGTGATGCCACAGAGCCTTATCTCATTCCCAATTATGATTTCCATTACAATCCCGTCTTCATCACAACTCGTGAAAACCATCCTTGGTAAGATGCTGCTTTGGGTGGTTGGAGAAAAAAATGATCTTTAGGGAGGAGTCTAACCGGATTTTGCAGGTGCGACGAACGTTTTTCAGATGAGCCATCCGCTTGCTTGTATTCAATCTATTTGAACGGCGCTGATTTGTGGGTTTTATCCCAGGATTATACTGTGCGCACTGGGCAAGAACCTGAAAACATGTTGACGCAGGAGGAGGTAAGTGCACCCTAAATCGATTCAAAGTGCTTTATCTAACATGGAGTAATTCATAGCGTATTCAACAAGTCAAGGTGTACAAAAACTATCGTATTGAGCAATGTGTCTTTTACGCACGTCAATTTGATCAGACTGGTATCTTCAACACCAATCGGGCCAAACATGTCCAAGAAGAATGTGCAAAGGAGTTGGGCAACTTGCGCAAGGAAAAGATGATTGAGACATTCCATTAGACGACATGTTAAAAAGTTAGATATGACCGACGACAGGTTTCGACGGTGCTTTTGTGTTTCTTTGTTGTATACAATATCTCATTAAAGTTGATGTTTGCTTCAACCTTATTTGTGCGTGACATCTTTGAAATGTGGCATTAATCTCTTATAGTCCAAAGCCAATCTGCTTTTTTGAACCGACAAGACACCATACATGGGTGAATGTGTAGCCTCTCAGTGTTAGTATGATATCAAGCAATAGACTATATAGCGTTGAAATTGTTGCCACGCAACAGAATTTAGGCGTCGACCTATGTATCTAGCTTGATCCTAAGCATGATCCATGTATAAAAAGCAAATGATAGTTGTAGGTCACCGAATCGTATAATTGATATTATAAACATTATGTATTGAGCCTTGCACCTTGATATGAAAGTGTCAAAGGTGCATAGTTGAATAAGGAGCGGTGCCTTGTGTAGCAGCAGATTATTGATCCGGGTGCATGTTGTTGATAACCTAGAGACATACATAATTGGCTTAAGGTACAGCATTGATTCAACGACAAGGATGATAACAAGGCATATTTATTAATCGAGGATAATGAACAAAGCTACTTGATAGGCATATGTATAGAGCTAATGGCCATATGAGATCGACTGACATGGTGATAATATCGGTAGGTAGCCATTGCTGGATTTTTACTGGGTGACGTGGTTGACGACCCCCGCCTTATTTTTTTTCGTTCGCCAGATAACAACTGTACAACTTTCTCCCCACTCTCCATGGCTTCGAGGCTCCTTTCCACCACCGTCAACAACCGTGCTGGCATTGCCAAGCAGGTAATGCCTTGATTGCTCTCTTTACAACCACCAACTCATTCGTCATTACGTCCATTTACAGCTTGTCAGACCTCTCGCCACTGCTGCTCAACAAGCAACTCGCACCACCGTTCTCTCTAACGGTCTCACTGTTGCCACCGAAGAATCCACTGGTGCTCCTACTGTGGGTGTCTACATTGGTGCTGGTTCGCGTGCTGACAATGCCCAAAACAGTGGTGCTGCCAATCTTGTTCAACGCATTGCTACACAGGTGGGTGGTTATATAGATATAGATACGCGATATCATCATTGACATACAATGAATACATAGAACGCCAAGTTGATTGGTGGTGAACTCGCTTCTAGCACGACACACGATCATACATTGTATACAGCAAAGACGATTGATGTGGCCAAGTCTGTTGACACTTTGGCTGGTCTTGTGCAGGACCTGAAATTCGATTCTCTTGAATCTCAACGTGCTGCTATTCTCAACGAACAACCCAACGAAGAATCCGTCACTTTTGAACATTTGCACGCTACTGCTTTCCAAGGCACTTCTCTTGGTCTTCCTGTCGCTGGTTTGAATGTTGAAAACCTCACCGAACAAGATTTGAGCAACTTTGTCAAGTCCAACTACACTGCCGATCGTATGGTTCTTGTTGGTGCTGGCAATGTCGATCATGATGCACTTGTCAAGTTGGCTGAAAAGAGCTTTGGTGGATTGACCGCTGCTGGTGCTGCTGCTCCTGCCAAGCCAAGCTTCACTGGTTCCGAAATCCGTATTCGTGATGATCTTGCTCCTGCTGCTCATGTCGCTGTTGCTGTTGAAGGTGCTCCCTTGTACTCGCAAGATTACTTGAACATGTTGGTCATGCAAGCTATTGTCGGTAGCTGGGATAGCACTTTGGGTGGTGCTGCCAATCTCTTCTCTCGTCTTTCTACCGTTGTCAACAACAACAAGCTCGCTGATTCGTTCGCTTCATTCACCAAGGGCTACAAGGATACCGGTCTTTGGGGCATGTACTTTGTCACTCGCAACAAGGAGCAAATCGATGACTTTGTCCACTTTATGCAAAAGGAATGGATTCGTCTTTCCACTACCGTCACTGCTAGCGAGGTCGAACGTGCCAAGATCCAAGTCCAAGCTAGCCTTCTCTTAAGCCTTGACTCTTCCAATGCCATCGCAAAGGACATCGGTACCCAAATCCTCACCACCGGCAAGCGTCTCTCTCGTGAGGAACTTGCTAACGCTGTCAGCAAGATCTCCGTCAACGACATCCGCAAGACTGCTAACGCCTACTTGTGGGATCAAGAAGTGGCCGTCGTCGGTAATGGTCCTATCGAGAGCTTAACCGACTACAACCGTGTTCGTGGTTTCATGTCATACAACAGGTACGTTATGATTTTATTCAATGAGCCTTGTTATCATTTTGCTGATCCCTTTTTCGTTATAGATTCTAAGCAGCTGCTATCTCCCAATTTTCCTCATCACACACTTTGCATCCCAAAACTTGTTCGATACTCTAATAAAACGAATAGACTTAGTCGATCGCGCCCGTTCCGTGACCAACAACAAACTGGACGTATGTATACGATGGATAAGGTGTGGCTCAAAGAGGATAGATGTTATCGAATGTGTGGATGGTATTTGGTGACATTGGATAAATAGTATGCTCACTACGAGTGATTTTACGATCGAGTCATTTAAAGGGGATGTGTGTTGTTTATGATTTAGCGATGGGTGTTTAGGGAAATCGGGCTATACACTAAATAGCTGTATTGAGAACACAAGCGCTAACAATCAAAGAGATACGATAGAGGAATGAGATGGTGATCACATCCTTTCTTTTTTTGTAGTCGACGAAGTGTTGCTTGGCAACGGCAGCTTTGCGCCATCTGAGGCTGAAATCGACATGGTGGCGGTGTAGCTGACAACTTTTGTGCCAATAGTTCACGTCTCATCGTAGTGTTTCTTGCTGTGTAGAGACAACCTTAACACACGATAAAGCGTATATCCATATCCACTACCATACGATGTTGTATACAAAGAAGCAATAACATCTACTTGCTTGGTGCTCTTCCTCGGATGCAGATTTTGCTAATAATACCAACAAAGGATCTCGTTTGCTGCAGGCGTGTATGTATGATGAATTCCATGGATGCCGATATGAGTGATGCAGGATGTCAAAAGAATGTTTCGGCAATGCGGATGGCCCCATCGAGATAACCTCAACCTGCCAAGACAAAAACAAACATCAATCACCCTCGGGTGACGTTCCACAGGTGTGGCTCGTAAAATACAGAAGGGTATTGGTGGAGATGTACTACTTGGATTTGCGGCACGTGTGGTTGGAACGTTGCGAATCACCAATGACCAAAGCATCATGTTGAGGTACTTGAAGAATGTCATGCGTTACATGCAAGCAGCAGGTTATGGCTAGTTGTGCAACACGGCACAAAGGGCGGTCTCAAGAACGAACCTTACATGCAGCTACCTGCATGAGCTTATTAGCATCACTATCATTCGTGAGATTGGTGGAGGAAAGTCTTCGATTTTAAGTCAACACATGTAACCATTGACGACCACCATGATGGTTGACGTATGATTTTATCGGCTGTTGCATGAAAAGCATGTCATGATATTTTGCCGAGACATTTTTGTTACAGGCGCAGCTTTAAATGATCCTTCACAATCAAAGTCATGTGTCGCCTCCGGTGAGCCGAACAACATGCATCATCATTTATATGTCACATCGATACTCGGAGAATAGGAAAGGGGTAAGGGATCCCAAAGTGGTGTGCGATCTTTTAAGTCAGCAGAGAGTGAGACGCATTACGCGTTGTTAGATGAGAGAGAAAGCGAAACAAGTAAACGCCAATTACCATTTCCGGCATGGATCCGGCCTTTTGGTCTATAAAACCCACAAGCAAAACTCCCAAATCTTCTTCTTTTCTTCCTTACTCTTTATTCTTCTTCCTCAAAACAAATTTACCGATGGCTTTGACCTGCTCTGATATTTGCAAGTTTATCCTTGGTACGTGAATGTTCTACGCACCTAGAGCGTGAAAAAAAGATGATCCTTCAAGCGCGTTTCACTTACACATGATTCATTCGTTATCCAACAGCTGTTATTCTTCCACCTCTTGGTGTCTTTGCTGAGAAGGGTAAGTTAACATACACGTTGTATCATTTATCAGAACGCTTACGTATGTATGTTTCTATTCTTTGTTAGGATGCGGTGTCGACCTTTTGATTAACGTTGGTTTGACCATCCTCGGTTGGATCCCTGGTAAGTAGATAACAACGTGTGTGGGAAGATCAAGGGTATCATGGCAAAAAGAAGAGTACAGGTTTCTCATTACAACTTTTTTGTATAGGTGTTATTCACGCATTCTACATTATTCTGAAATATTGATTGTAACCTAGTATTCTTGTTATATTCTTCGTTTTTACCATGTATACAAAATACCTATTGTTATAGCCCCCCAAGAACAATATATTTGTTTTTGTAAAGACTCTCGTTGTACTGCATCAGTCCAAACAATTATGCATCACGTTGGACCAACTTGATTGTGCTGGGTTGAACGCATGCATAAAGACGCGTCTGTGCTAAAGAAACAACAGCACTCTAACGACGTAAGAGATAGGATGGATACCATGCACACACATACAAAGGGGGTTATCGGCTTGGTATTGCTCCATGAGATGCTTCCGATATGATTACACAAAAAAAGGGCGCTCGGGTGCCACACGATGCTGACTTTCCGATTCAATATTGACGTACAGCTGTCATTTTGTTCTGTTTACCAGATGCACTGATCATGTTGCTCCTACAACGTGACTCCGGAGTTGCCTATGTTGCTTTGGTGCTTCAAACGATATGATGTTTTATTAAGCAGTCAATGGATGAAGATGATCATTATATACAAAGCTCGTGGATAAGAATCTCGATCATGCTAGCAAGGTTGTTTTGAGTAACAAAGGCGGGAGTTTAGGACTTGGGGGAATAAGATAAAGGGGCCAAGCAAAGACCACAAATGTAAATAGATTCCCTCTGCTATATGCGATAATGATGATGACATGGTGTGTCCAAGATGTGTATGCTAATGACATGATAAGGTGTCCAAGTTGAGTGAGCCCACTGGTGAATCCATCTTAAGAATAGCTCCGCGACTCGAGGCGGGTGCATCTCTTCCTCTCCTTTTAACCGACACCCACACCATTCAACAAGGTAATGTATTACAAAAGATGCTCCTTGGTTGTATCGACATGGTTGTGGATATCCATAAGGATGACGTGCATTAGGTGAGGGCTTTAGCCAAGGTGATGGAGTCGCTCTTCTGTTTCGTTGTTATGCCGCTTCTTGCTTGGTGCAACAGGTACATTCAAAACCCAATGCTGCAAATGAGCTTGTCCATTGACGTGTATAGACTGCAAGATTCGATCGCGAGGGACATTGGCTCATTTGACTTTTGATTCGACTCAACTACACCATGGCTTTGGTATGCAGCAACCAACAACCAAGGTCTTCATGTATGGAAAAGGCAAGTGGATAGAAAACAATGAAGTCGTTTATTGAGTGTGTTGCTAATAACGGATGACGCTATTATGAATAGGTTCTTGGTCAGGTAGTGCAGCTTTGGGCATCATCTTTCCTTGGGTTCGACTCCCAACCTGTATCTTTTTGCCATTTGGCGTTCTTCTCGTGGCATGCTGGTCGCTACTATTTGAGGATTGGGATGGTGGCGGATCACTCTTTCTTTGTTGGAGAGAATGAATGAGGACAACTATCGCTCCCCGGGTGTTATGAAAGTGAAGGCGTCGATGATGGATTGGTAATTCCTGCAGAGCTGCCTTGTTTTTTTTTGTAAGGACGACGGTGACAATTATGATGCGACATCGGTAACGACAACGCCACAGACAAGCGTGGTTTACCTTTCCCATACCTCGTTGACGTTTACAAGGAAGCATGCAAAATCCCATTCTTTTCGACTTGTGTGTTTCGGGGAGATTGACGACTGCTGACGAGTATGAGTACGAGTACGAATGATGACGGAGGACGACTACGACGATGGTGGTGGCAATGCAGGAAGATAGTTGGATGAAATAAAGCATTGTTTCTTTATTACACGCTTGGACTTTGCTAGCTTGTGGATTACATACTATTGATTCGAAGATGGAATAATAAAGGTGGTCCGGTTATTATCGGTCATGCAAGAAGTATATGGCTTTTGTAATACAATAAGGAGGAGTGGGATGGCCTCGAGAAGAGAAAAAGTGACGTGATCCATCCCTCCATTGAGTTTCAGGATGAGTGACCCACCATTGGATTGATTACATATACAAATTGGTTTTTGCAGCTCGACTTTCTTCTACATGCAAATGTGATGCATACCTTGACACACCTTCATTATTGGATGCTGTTTACTTACGTACCTTCACAAAAGGCAATCATCATCATCATCCATTTGTGTAGCAACCTGTCAAGGACGTGTCTGTGTAACCACCACGTGCCGTTTCACTCAGCTCTTCATCTTTCCGTTAATGCAGCCGACACCATCCACTAGGAAAAAGCAACTCCATCACGCTTACAGCATAGGTAAAACATAAAGACGCCTGTATCTCCAAACTTTACAATGAAACGTGGGGTTTTGAATAGAGCAATGGGCTCGGCTTGGCCAACAGCACCTTGTGTGAAAGTTTCGCGTTCAATGTCGCAACTAGCCCAAAAAATATTTTTTGGTCGTCGTCGTCGAAGAGGTGGACCCCCAGATCCAGTTTGGCTGGTAGCGACATTGCGAAATCTGGGATCGCCCACGATGAACTTCATACTTTGACACAAGATTCCTTTGACGTCCCCGACGAGCACGTTGATCTATTAAAGAGCCCACGTTTGATTGTGAAGTTTGGAGATACAGGCACCTTTATGTTTTACATATGCTGTAAGGGAGATGCTATATGAGAAGTGGTCTTTGTTTAATGTAAAGTAGTATGACTATAATAGAGCAAAAGATGCAGAGGGCGTGTTTGTGTAACTTGGAGTCATTCAGCACAGGCGATGCATGATTCTTGCACACTATTTAGGAATAGTTAAAATGCCAGCTAATAACCTTAGTCCTCCCATTCACCTTTGTTATACCCGATCCAATGCATACGAACGATTGTCCTGCTCCAGCGCAGCATGCCCATCATTCAACTTTCTTGATCCGATGAGATTTGACTGAAAAATGCTCAAACACAGAAACATCATCCTAAGTTATTTGTAAACTGCCAGCTAATCACCCATTCCTCCGATTCATCTTTGTTGCCGAGTCCATTGCATATGAACGATTCTTCTGCTCCAGCCCAGCATGTCATCCTTCAACTTTCTTGATCCGAGTGGATTTGATTGAGTAACTCTCAAACAAAGAAATGTCATTCAGCTTCAGCTCTACCTATTTTAATTCCCACTCCTTCCACTCACTGCTTCTTTCCTCTTCCTCCCATTCTCAACTGTTGCCCCATTCAAGCACAACTACCACATGCGAACGATCATGCTGCTTCAACCCATCATGTCCATCCTGCAGTTGTCTTGATCCGATTGTCTTTGGCTGAATGGGCAAGTTAATGGCGTGTACACAACCTTCTTGTCACTCTTCTACAACACACGCTCTTGCACGCGTCCCTGCCACCACCAAACGCAAAATCAGTTGTCATTAGCAAGACACTCACTCCACCGTCTCAAACAACCTTCTTTACTTGGAGCAACCTACTATACAGCCTTTTGTGCGTGTGAACAGCATACCAGCAACTATACCATACGTCCTTCCTTATCATCATCCTGGATTTGCAATGGTTATGGATGGATGGATGGATGCAATCAAGTGCAGTGATGAGAAAGGAATCCTGGAATGTTGCTCTGGTTACTTGACGCGTTGTCAGCAGGAACGATCGATCATATCACGTGGATACGGCTGAGTATGATGAAGGATTGGATGGGATTGACAAAAGGTGTTTTACAGCTATGATGATACTCAAGTCAAATCACGCAGCAACTACTTTCCAACCATGGATGAGGATGTTGGTGACAACAGCAGCCAAGAATAGAATGACACAATTGTCCCCGTAGCTTAAAATGCTCTTCCTTTATCATACATACTCGATAAACATCCACACTACCCTGTGCTATTCTTCGACTTTCCATTGAATGAAAATTGGATTCAGCAAAACACTTAGAAGGGTATCGTACTATCAGCTTATATGTGCAAGATGTGAATCGCTTGGTTGCTTCTGGACTGAAGGAGGGGGATAGTAATTTGAAGATCGGAAAGGACGATCAGATCAGTTGCATCATCGTATCACGACGCTTTTGTTCTTTCGTCACAACGTTGTTACATCCACTAAAACTTCCTAGTGCACAAGCTAATAGTCAAAAGATAGTGGGGATTCTAGAACGCTTGTATTGCAAAGATACTAAATTCGAGAGTGGTGATGCCCAACATAGAGCTCCATCCTGCCTTCGATCAGTGGTTTCTATGAGGGTCAATTAAGTATTAGCGTACACTTCATAAGATAATGATTCACATTGCGATGATACGTACCTTTTCAACGGAGGGGTAAATGCCTCCTTCACTCATGCTATAAAATGACAACTTGCAGCTAGGAATTCTTGTGGCTTCTCCCCAGGTGGCACGTGACCCATAGACTTGTAGCAACCACCACCTTCTATAGTTACATGAGATGGGCATGTTGATACAAATAATGTATTTCTTCACTGTATCATATGACGACCAGGTCTATATTAGTAACAATGAACCTGAAAGTAGCATTGTCTCACTGTATGCAGCACTCCATTTTATTATAGCCGATAGCAGCATGCGAAGAACTCATTGTATTGTATATGTGATCTACAGCTAGCAGCCCATTGAATGAGCTATACAAGTTGAATTCATGAATGCATAAGGGTATAGTTGGCAAGCAGCGTGCCTGGTGGCATCAATAAGTGCGACGCGCGATTTTTTTAGGTGCCGCGGGTTGGTTCTGTTTGCCACATCATGACACGCGCCAAAAAGCAATCGACACCAGAAGAGGACAGGCTCTCATCGCAATTCTACAAGGAAGGTACTTCATTCACTGATCCGACAACCGATTCCAAGTATATACGGTACTCACAACTTGCCTTTTGTATAGAATCGTCCAAAGGTCGTAAATCGACCGCTTGCATTCCGTGGAGCCAGGCAATGGTTCCTGATTGCATCCAAATCCGTCCCATTTTGGCAAGTAGATGGACTCATTCGATCCTGGACATGGCCATGCTCATACGCACTTTGTAGAACAAACTGAGGAATATCAAGCAAGTCAATAAGGAGAAGGCTGCCGAGGATGATGAAGCGTGGAAACTTTCTAGTATGGAGGGGTAGGTATCGTTATTGGCAGCTGCCCGCTTTTTCGTCGGGTTCTTCTATGTACTCATGCCATACATGCCTCGTTTTCAATGACATGTGACCTAATGTTTATTGTTTGTTTTGTCTTGTAGTGAAGAGATCGATACGGTGCGCAAGGAAAACGTTTTCAGTGAAGAGGTGACCGATGCCGATATGGATATTATCCAAAAGCGTGTCGCCTTGCAACAACGCCAGTTTGCTGAATTCGAGAAGCGAGACAAGGCACGCAAATACCAAAAGATCAAGGCAATTTACGATTACCTCACGTTTGAAGAAGTTGATGAAATGTTGAATGATTGCTCCAACGACGAGGTATTACATGATTGTGTGGATGTCAATGCATGGAATGCGTACTCATATGCATGTCTACATTATAGGAAGAAGTGATTGTACGCTTGACACAGCCAGCTTATTTGTTGCAAATCCGCAAGACTGTCGCCACCAAGCATGCTCCAGAAGTAGAAAGTCAACGTGAGTGAATTGGATTTCTTTTTCCTTTTCGAGTTGGTTGCTTACCTTATCATCGTTGCTATAGACAACATGATGACTCCCGAACAGCAAGCTGCTTATCAACAACTTCTCAAGAAACGGTCCGAGACTTTGAGAAAAACAACCAATGATACGGCTAAAAGGTAAGCATACCACCTACATAATAACATGTTGCAACATGCTTATCGTCATCCTCTTTTAGACAATATCGCATGGGTGGTCGTTTGGCTTTGGATGATGCTGTGAAGCAGGTTCGAGACAACAAGGTGGATCCATCAAAGGCGTTTGAAGGATGGTCGCAAGCACGTATTCGAGCCTATCAGATGATCGACCAAAATCCCAACAGCTACTATTATCGCTTCAATGCACCAGGCGAAGAACAACGCAAGGGTCAATGGTCACCTGAGGAACGCAAGTTGTTCTACAAACGTCTTGAGGAAGTGGGTGCCAATGGACAATGGGGTATCTTTGCTATGAAAATTCCTGGTCGTGTCGGCTATCAATGCTCCAACTTTTATCGCTTGCTTGTGGAGACTGGCGAGATCAATGATCCCAACTACGTTCTTGATGAGAAGGGCAAAGCACATTATCTCTTCGACAAAAAGACAGCAAATGGCCAAGTGGAAAAGACATTCCGTACACACAGCAAACATGGTACGGGTCGTGGTTCGGGTATCCCATCGTCTTCAGCAGTTGGCAGCACACGCTCTACACGTAGCCGAAAGTCACCAGCAGCTGATAAGAAAGCATCCAAAAAGAGAAAAAGACGCACTCGTGGATGGGATAGCGATGATGACGATGAATCTTCTGATGGCTTTGAGGATTATAATGACAACTCGGGTGCTTACACATTACGGACATCGCGTGTTACACGTGCTCGAGTGGCGGCAGGAGAAGTAAGATCAACAAGGGCATCAGCATCAGCAACTGCGAGCAACGATGATGATCAAGATGAGCTTGAGGAGAGTGAGGAGGAAATGGATGATAACCCTCTTCCCGGTTTCATCGACCCTATCACCTTGGATGAAGTTGTCAAACCAGCAATCTCGAAATACGGTCATGTTATGGGGTAATTTGAAAATGATAGCACTGGATCTTATGCATCAAGCTCATCGTCGACCCCCCCCAAATAGATACGAAAGCTGGGTACGCTGTCTCACGAATTGGGAAGGCAAGAAGAACATTTGTCCACTGACCAAGAACCCATTGACGAAGCGAGATTTGGGTATGTTGAAACATCAAAGGCATTGATAAGGCAGATGGATTAACATGAATATTCCATAGTCATCCTGACATGGGAAAACATTGACGAATACAAGTAAGAAAAAGCTGAAACTCTTGCTTTTCCAAATGACTAATCTAACCTTGTTACTAGGGACCAGATCATCAACATGTAAATAATCGAGTACCAGAAGTACAACCACAACCAACCAGCATCCCAATCAGCCCATTGGAAACCAACAAAGAACACATTAGATTGCTGTTTTATTGATAATTGCATACATATAACTAAATAAGATACACTTTGCTTCTTCCAATTGATGCGGCCGGTAATAATACAACGAAGGATGGGATAAAAAGAGATAGAAGGAAAAGACTTTTTCAAACAAAGAAGTGGGAAATCACAAGACATACATATATACAAGAGGGTGGGAAATGTGGCAGTAATTGGCATGAGAGGGATGATGAGTACATTCAAGATACGGGGACAATGTAAGAAAAGAGCTTTAAAACAGGTTATCATATGAAATGTAATGAGAGATGTTGTAGTCGTCTTGCTCTAATTTGAACCATGGCTCGTCAAGTTGAGTGGTATCGGATAAAGGTGGAGGCGGCGGGATGTATGGATTGCTAAGCATCAAGCATGGATCAAGCAAGCCATTAGCTGTCAGCAAATCAGGAACAATGTTGGGGTGTTGTAGCACAAGATCCTCGTCAAGTGACGATTCGGTTGCTGAAGGTGAATAAGCTACTTGCTGAGATTGATGAGGAGCTGTAGTTTCTATCGGTGGAGGTGTGGATGGTTGTATTGATGGTGTTGATGATGCTGTAGAAGATGGCAATGCTGACATTGTATCAATGGATGGTGAAGGAGGGCTGGTGTTTCGACGACGAGGTTGAAAGGCAGGCATAAACTTGGTGCGATACATATCCATGGCACGTTGTAATAAAGTTTTCTTGTTGGCCAAAAAACGCGGGTTTAGCCATGCCAACTTCCATCCAAGCTCATTGCATATGCTTTCTTCAATGTAGCGTTGAGGATCACTATGATTCGAAGATGCGGCACGAGGAAATACCGTATTGGCTTGTCGAAAATCAAGAGGAATGTTATCCAAGGATACACCATCAACGTTAATCTTGATACGTATACGGTTGTTCGTCTCATCCACAATGATGAGGGTCTTTGGTGAATGTGCAGACTTGACTGTAGCAGCTGCAAGCGATGTAGGGAAAACACAATGATCCTCTTCTTCCTCCTCAGCTTCGGATGCAGATGGTGTGGGTGGTGCCTCTTGTTGTGAGGGCTGCTGTTTACGCTTTCGCAAGGTGCCATTGAGCAATTTGGCTTGTCGAGCTACACGACGTGACCGCATACTTGGTGTTCGATTGCGATATGAATCAACAGCACGCTGAATGAGGCCACGCTTTCCAGCAATCTCGGACTTGTTTAACCATGCCAGCTTCCATCCAAGACGATTACATTCGGTTTCATAGTTCCACCGATTACCACGATAAGTATCTTTGGGAAGATTGGCGCGTGGATATACCTATGCATTATAAAAACGTAAGCGATCACCTTTTACCTAGCATATGAATGGGATGCTTACACAGTTGTCAAGTTTGAAATTCTCATCCAAGGAATCAAGGGAGACATTTTGGATATCGGTGCGAATTGAATACCTCTTGACAACGCGGTTATGAGAATACACAAAAGATACCCATTCGATGCCATCGCGAATCTCAACCACAGGCTCACTACGGCTGGCGTTATTACACTTTGTGGTGGTACGTGGCCTTGAAGCAGGTCGTGGGTTGTACTCTTCATCCTCTCGTTGTTCGAGCTTCCTCTTCTTGACACGACGAATGGTTTGTTCAATCATGGCAATTTGCTCAGCACTCAAATCCTCTAAAGCTTGTTCAGCCTTATCCGGTGCATGAAGAAGATCATTCAATGTAAGAGCTATGTCATCCATTGTTGTATCGGCTGAAGGTTCAAGGGAAATGAAAGTGATAGAAGAGAAAGCGGAAAAAAAGTAGGCTCGAGCAAAAAGATTTCCCCCATAATTAAAGGCAAGAAGGCTTGTGTAACATGCACCATCCGAACACCTTCTCAATCTTCTCTTTCAGTCAAGTTTTCAACAGCTGAAGCCGTGAAAGGTTAACACCGTCTGAAGTGGAGCTTCATCGAGATCAGTTGTGGAATCCTTGGATGATCCCTGCCATAAGAATGGCTCCTCCAATGTTTTACATATACATGGTTCCTGCTGATGATGATACTACATCACGCGTAAACGAGATTTTGTTGACTTGCATGTAACCGTTTGCCATTGCAGCCCCCCAAGTACTACATTCACTTATGATCCTTAACCTTCACCGTATATTGTTTCTTTGCTGCATCATTGTGGACGGCCCCAATGGTGGCGTCTCATCCAGCTCCGTGTAACATATGCAAATCATGATAAAGAAGATGTTGTCAGATTCAGGTATCGTCAATGCTGAGCCCAATCTATATACGCTCATCGTACTATTCACATACGTGAGCAAGTGAGTCTACAAAAGATGTTGTAGTCCTATGAGAGCATTTCCTTGCGAAGGATTCAGCATATACCATTTAACGTACCCAGTCGTCTCATGATGTATCTATATTTGTTATCTGATCGAGCGGTGTTTTACTAACGTTTTTCAACCATCGTGAAAAATTTAGACTTCTTTCCATGGATAGTACGTTGTCGATGATGTGATTGATCACTTTCCTCTCTTGTCGCCGCTTTCTCTCTTGTCTTCTTTTCTTAAGATGGCATGGCATGCCTCGTAACATGATCTTGTACTCATCCGCATTAACTGGTCGAATTTGCCATGAAAGGAATGTCACACAGAGTCGTGCATAATCCAGCAAAACGCTGGGTCTGTACCAAAACGAGACAAAAATCTGATAAATGATTCCATTTATTTCTATTCTCACCCCCCACACAAACATTGGGCACATCAAAGTATACCCCCAGGCAAAGAGCAGATCTCATCTTGCGTGCAGGTGATAATAATAAAGATTCACGGATTATCTGTAACAGCTGTGTATATGCCCCAATCATGGCATACAACCCAATACAGGTGCGTGGTGCATCTCGTATTACCTTCGTTTTACCATCATCTGATCTTGATCAAGATTAATGGTCTTAGCAATACCTACAATGGTAACACGCTGGCTTGATTACAAGTACAATAAGGCGTTATTTGTGATTTGTAGGGTGGCAGCGAAGGAGTAAACTAGCGCATGCTGTCGGCAAATCGCAGCCGTATATCTGACAAAGTACTCGTTACGTTACAATACGCGGAGAAGTATACTACTACAAGTGTATTATATGATGACTACTCCGATTTAGTGCCTATGATATTCTTTTCTCCTCGAATAATAATCAGCCGCCATAGCGTACATGACGCGATCGACAGACACATTTTTGCCACGTGCCACCAAATACGGGAAAGTCTTAGTACAAAGCAACATCTTGATGCTTTTATCAGCAACGCTCATTCATCACCATTCAAGGTGTATTTGCAAGCAATGAATCCAAGTAGTCCAATATTAAGGGCAGCATAATGTGTCGGTCTTAGATGCTTTAATTGCATGTCCCAAATTTACGTATCCTTGGATGTATGAAAACTGAGACAATGGAATCCAAAGATCGCCTGTATAATCATCCAGCCGATCTGATTAGATCGTCACAGTGCTTATCAATGATTACAAGAGTTGTTGGATATTCGGACCTCATCATTTTACTACCATGATCGTGTGACAGTGTACGCTTCTTTATTAGTATCACGTGAAGTATCATTCAGCTGATAAAAACAATATGGCTTCTTGAAAGTGTAAGGAACAATGGGATCAAAAATGTTTCGCGCATAATGCGTGGTTGTGGTTGTGGTAATGGCACGTGTTCATTTTCATTTTCTCCTTGTTCAGTTTCACTCCTCCACTTTATCCCCCAACAACAATGGAGCATGAGGCCGCTGACGAACAACTCGTATGTCGCATTAGGACTTGACATTTGCAAGTTGACAAGAAGGATAACTTACATTTGGCTTTAGCAATTGAAGGCTGCCATTTGGCGAACCGTGGACCAAATCGCTCGGGCAGAAGGTATTCATTCGCATACGATCTTGTAAAGCGTCGACATTAATAGCTCTCGAATCGTTTACAACAGCTGAAAAGATGGGAAAGACGGTATCCCAAGGATTTGTGTCGTCTCTCGCTGATATCGTATATGCTCAAGCAGGTAACGAGGATGATGGCTGGCTTGGTAACGATCTGACAGAGACATACAGTGACCATGGCGACCGATTTGGAAATGTTTGCAAAGTAAGCTATCTATGGGATCTCGTGTCAAACGTATACTCATTCAATGAAAACCGTTATTGTTGCTAGGCATGGTAGGCGAAGTACTATATCCATGGATGATGTCAAGGTAATTAAAGATGGGGGGAGATGCCATGTTCTCATTGTATCTAATTCATTGTGTGCATTGGTTAGCTGTGTGCCCGTCGTAATGATAACTTGGTAAGAATCGATAATGCTCTTCATCCATCACTCAGCTCAAGCGCTCACATGTCGACTAGCATGAATTGATTACGGAGGCTGCCCAGAAGATTTCGCGAAAGAAATGAAAGATCAATATACGATGTATCTCTGTGTACAAAAATACAAGCCGTTTACGAATGAGGATTCCGTGAATGATGTGGGGATTGGGATGTACGTATGGTGTCCTTATTTGAGCAAAGAGCAATCGATGTCAACAACACGTGGAATGATCAACCAGTAATGTGCTTAAGATATACAGGATTGGATCTTTATATGTAAAAGCAGAAGAATAGGAGTAGTAGATATATAAAGTAAGGGTGTGGTATGAATATACAAGGGTAGACGATGATGATTATGATGATGGTGGTGGTGGATAAATATAGCATAATGCAAGAGAAATAAAGATGAATGATTTATACCATGATAACTGCTGGAGCATCCTTTTCATCCTTGGTGTCATGGTTTTCTTGTGAAGCAAGATCGAGAGGATGCACAGGTGAGGTAACTGGCAATGCATCATCATCCTCACTTGGATCATAGCTGAATATCATGGAACGGAATGATTCACATTGCTCTTCTTCTTCGTGTGCAAATTCATCATCATAGGCAGAGTCGACGGCTGTTGAGTCGTGTTTGTTGTTGGAAGAAGAAGAAGGAGGAGGAGGAGCCAATGTACGTGGTGGAGAAGGACCAACAAATACTTGACGAGCGACACCACGGCTATCAAAGTACACCAATACATCGGCTACTTCATCACCACCGGATCCCATGGCCTTTTCAGCAAGGTAGCCAGCGTCTTGGCCATATCGTTTGTAGATCATGTCGACAACGCCATCACGTGAAGATGCCAACACAGTACCCGTTGCCATGGCTAAACCTGCTACGACATTATGTGCTGCATGGAACAGGGATACTCCCAGATGACGTGTTGCATTTTGGACCGGGTCTCGTTGGTGCATTTGCGTGTCACTGTACATTGTGTTGATGCCTGAAGCTGCAGCTGTGGTTGCTTTGCTGATAAGGTCACCGGCACCTTGAATAATAAAACGTTAGGCAATTCCTTTATACACTTGCTGATGATAACTTACCTTTAAGAAGAGTGCGATTGACATTGTAGAATGTATCAATGTATTGTCGATCCGTTTGCGAAAGGCGTAATGTTTTCTCTGCTGGCTCGATAGTACTGCTCACTTTTTTGCTTTGTCTAGATCATCGTTAGCTTATATGAAAAGGGGCGTCATTGTAACACACTTACACTTGGATGCCACGTGCTAATGCTCTTCCGGCAACAATGATTGAATAGGCAAGCCAGTCTGATCCAGCCACCAATGCGTCACCCGTACGATACATGAGCTTCACTCTACGGCTTCCAGGCTATATACCACTATCATTAGTTTTTGATTGCAAGTGGATCATGTAACCACACATACCGAAAAATCAGCATTCTCCATGAATACGGGTCGCTTGGGATCATCGTTTTCTTGTTCTTCAAGCACCACGTTTCTTGCAATCACCTCTGTTACTTTGCAAGAGATGGGATTCATCATGGCGAGTGCGTTGCGTAGTCGATGACGGTTTTCATACTTTATAAAGTATGTGAGAAAATCCTGCAAGGAAGAGAATGCATCAGGATCCGAGGCACTGGAAAATTAGAATTAGCAACTTGATCTTGCATATCATGTTTAACCTTGTTGTCATTACCTGCAATCCAATCTCCAACGACCTCCTTGTTGACGATCAAAGACAAGCATTGTATCCGTTTGGAGCCACGCGTTCGATTGAGGTGTCAAGGTGATGGAGGCAGCTTCTTGGCCATAGTAGGTGACAAAGCGTAGGATGATTTGGTGCTTTTTATCCGAGTAAACGACAACGTGGCCATCGCCCACGTGCTGAATTTCACCATTTTCAAAGATGGATAAAGAAACACGGTCGATAGTATTCAGATGCATCAATTGGGTCATTGTTACAATGAAAGAGATAAAAGAAGAATGAGACTTGTCAAAAGGAAGAAGGAGGAGGAGGTGTATTATAAAGGAACAATGAAATTGGTACATAAGAAATTCTTGGATAGGTGACACAAGAGGTGATATTGTAATAAGATTTGCACCGAGATTGGTCAAGGCCTGCTTGATGATGTCGTCGGTAATTGATTCCTCATCTCATCCACTTGTTTCCGGTGGAGCATGAAAGCTGGCGTGATCCATCGTCCACAAGAACACTGGGCACCAGCCCAATTGTATTGTCCTAGCTTTGACATACATTTTGGGCAATCAATACGTCCTTCCACTTCACCATCCAGCAAATTCCCCATCCATTCCATAGGCTCAATAAAGTAGGATGAACATTGCATTCGGGAGGCTGCCAGTGATGCCAATAAGGGATTGAGTGGCTGATTGGTTGTCATGGTTGCTGTAGGTGCACTGGTAACATTGAGCTCTCCATTGCGTTTGGTATATGAAAAGGCCAATTGACCCTTGCCTGGGGCGTGCTCTAGAACGTGCTCCACCTCGACTAGTCTACGTCTATTATAATTTCACATGGGTTTAGTTTCTTGCTCTCGAGCCACATGATACACGTGGCATTACACAAAGGCACACACACACACCACTTACCGGCATTTCTTGCATCGGATTGATTTCTGGGATGTTGTCGATCGGTGTACTTCAGGATCGGGTGTCAGTGCCAAGTTGCTAATGTAACCGGTTTCTGGTGATACACATTTTTTAGTCATTTGCCAAGATACATCATCATTCGATCATTTACCTTGTTGTTCTTTGGCATTGCTATCCACTAAGAAACGTCGATAGGCAGAGTGCTTTGGATCCACATCGTACTCCAATGTATGATACAACTCCAATTGATCAAGGAATCCATCGTTGGGAGCAACAAAGGCACGTCGATCACGAATCATATCAAGCGTCTTTTGTACATCCAGTTTGCCCTTGCGCATCATGTAAGCTGCCACAATGGTTGTGCTGCGAGATACACCTGCTTCACAATGTACAAGCACCCGTTGCTTTGCCGCTCGTGCTTCGTCAATAAACTCAAAGGTCTCGTTGAAGTATTGGATCAAGTTCTCTTCCTCAACGTCGAGTACATGAATGATCTATCGACTGCATGTAAGTCTATGCTGCACGCTAAGGGTAGGCCATGTGTGTACCTTGTAGGTGATTGAGTCGTGAATGGGTTCAAAGTTCCCCAAGGACACCACATGGGTAATTTGACTTTGCTGAAGATTCTCGAGTGACGCTCCTGCTGAACTGCTTCCAAGGAATAGCCGAGGAATGATTTCGTGCATGCTGCCGTTCGTCATTTGCAAGGAAGGAGGAGGGAGTTGGGGCTGTCAAGGAACAAAAGAAAGAACAGCGGACCTGTGGCTTTGATATCCCGTTGCACTGCATGAAGAATTACGGCACATGTAATTACCCGCTGCTCGACACAAGATTGTATGTAAAATAGCTTTTTGAGTTATCTTACACCATGCGACCAGAATTGAGACTTAATTTGAGACCAGCTGGAACTTAGGCGAATATTTGGAGCATGTGTGATGAGGGATGTCAACGACCATGTGACCCCGCAATCTGGGCAAAAGAGAACAGCATCATTTTCCCCTCACTGAACCCACCGTTATCAACATAAACACAAGTGCCACCCATGTCCCACAGTCCCAAATCTTATCCCAAATCATATAAATATCCCCTCTTTTCAATAAAGTATCAGCAGTGAGCTTCTTGTTTCAGAGCGACCTAGTTTGGGATCCTGCTTGTGAGTGTGAGCGTGTTTTCATATAGTGTAGCGAGCTTTATTCTTATTGAGATATTTCTATAGTGATCCTTTTCCTCACTACCACATACGTTATTGCTATCATCCTTGAGCTTTTCCACATCGTGCTTTTGAGACCCCTTTTGAGGTTTCCATTACATATACTATTGCTGCAGCAGACCATTCGGTACGTGTTTTAGGATAGATGTCCCCTTTTTATTCCACGAGGGCTCACATGGCAGGGTTTTCAGACTTAGGCCTTGCTGCTGATATTCATCCGGTTTCGATATTTCACATGAAGTTATCGGGCTGAGACTTTCAGATCGGGACTGAGACTTTAGCCGAGACCAGCCAGATAACAGGCCAAGATTTAAGCATGTAGAAACACATCCCACTGTGAAAACATCCAAGCATCAACATTATTGATGTCATTCAATAATAACACGTATATTTTGCGTATCAAGAGATGTCGTATCTTTGTCATTGAAACGGGAAAGCCGGCAACGAGCCCTCATGTTGACTTCATCACTATATCGATCATATGCACACACCAAGTAGGGATGAGTGCTCTCTACGAAAGTCAGGTATTGGAGTGTATCACATACATAATTAGGTTGCATGAAACCACATCCGTCCTCGAGAAGGTACGATATCAGTAAACATAAAAAGGTCAAGAACATGAAATAATACTTGTGGACGTTACTTTGAGAAATAAATACGAGAGCATGGCATTAGTGTTTCATTATTGGCGAAGAGTCCTTGATGGTATCCTATGTCTAAAGCGACTTTGAAATGGACAATGATTCGATGTCTATGTCCGAACAACAAGCGATCATGGTCGCCCGTAATATACAATTTCTTCAGCATTATTGAGACTAAGGATGTCATGAAATGCCATCGTGTGATTGGGGCTTTAAGAGCCAAAGGGCTATATAGCCAAAACACTGACACCGAACCCCAGCTGGATAACAAAGTGCCAGGCAAAGATAAAGAAAAACTATGAATGGTCTTTCTGCTTCCACGGGTTGTTACAGTAAACCTACTTAAGATACGTATATCTAAAACATTCATCGCAGTAGTGGCAAAGCCGATACCTTGGGGTTGCAACAAACGAAAGAAACGGTAGCAGTATTTTATTGTGTTACTCAGCTGCTTAATCGGAGTACATACACAACGCAAACTACACCTCTTCACCCAGAATCTCCCAATGACGAAAAGCTATGACATTCCACTGGGCCCTGAATTCTTCGATGCCGTATCAAAAGGTATGTTGTATTCTTATATTTCGACAAGGTTTTCACATAATTAGCAGATGGGGAAGAGATACTGGTGTTGAATGCAGCCAAGCTGATAAGTCGAGCGAACGAATTATGGGGAAACGAGGGATGGTCCTCAGAGACAACGATTGAACAGATGAAATACGTAAGTTCAGGATTGTATTTCGCATTGCAACACGTCCCTAATGGAAAAACAGCCACCCAAGAAACATGGCGATGTTGCAGTAATAGCAACTTCTACGTGCACCATTACAGGGGGAGGGGGTAACACACACAAGGTAAGCGCTATACCATGTCCGCCAGGTGAAGGTTTGTTGATGTGTTCTCGCGCATTTAGTGCACAGCTTCATCTTTGGTGAAGGGGGATGATCTACACCGTATCATACAAGAAGTTAGTAGATAATTATCGCATTCTTCGTGTTATTCATTTGGTTTGCTATTAGGCTACAAAGAGATCCAAGGAGGAAGCATTGGTGGAAGCATTGTCACGATTCGGCGAAGGACTAGGTTTATGTGGACAAGATCAAGAATACATGGAACAGATCAAAGACATGGATGTTCCAACGAGAGTACGTAATAATCGTTTTCATCGATGTGTCGACCTAATTCTATCATCTTTTTAGTTTCCGTTTGACCCGGATCATATCGCTCACCATCCTCAATATGATCCATCGACGACAAAGAAGAGACCAGCGGTCGAGATACCAGCCCCTCCAGAGCCAAAAATTAAGAAGACGAATACACAACAAGGTAGCAGAGGGAGTGGAGGTAGAGGGAAAGGAGGTCGTGGACGAGGAGGCAAAGGCGGTAACCAATCGTCAACAACCACACCCTCTCCATCAGCTCCAACCGATCCAACAACCACACCCTCTCCATTAGCTCCAACCGATCCAACAACCACACCATCTTCATCATCCACAGAAATGTCAACCACACCATCTTCATCATCCACAGGAATGTCAACCACACCATCTTCATCATCCACAGAAATGTCAACCACACCATCTTCATCAAGCTCAATTGCTTTCAAAAAACAAGCATACACACAAATGAAACTCCCATTTGATAAGGGGAAAAAGTAATATCACAAACATAGCCATAACGCTTCGCTTTATTGATACCATGAAATAAAATCACTTGCTGATAAACGTGATAAAAAGATACTAGCTATAGTAGAATGGCTGTTGATATGATGACTAGATAATGGTAGATTCAATTTTGTGTGATGTTGGCTAATTACGTGATGAAGAAGTAGGGCGTTGAAAATGGGGGTCAACGTAGCCTTCTATCTTGTCCTTCAAGCATTTGTGCAATATGTTGCGCGCTGCGTTTTCATCTCTATTCCAGAAGATTTTGCAGTCTTCACAATACTTAACAGCAAATATGGTATTGTTGGAATCCTCATGCTTCACGTTCTTCAATCTTTGGAAATCATCCGTACACAGCTGGGAGCATTGTTGCGACGTGCGATATTCGCTGGTATATGATAGTGTCATATGTCGTCCCATGGTCTTGGGGAATCGATGTGTTGGTATAGCACGATGGCCACGCATGGCGTGGTTGAATGATGCATCGCCGTAAGCCAAGATAATATCTTTCTTCTTAGCTGCTGAATCTGAGCATCTCCACACAAAGTTAGCGAAATCGTCAAGGGTTCGCTGCCGATAGCGGAAAGATCGCCATGTATCTTCTCTGTTGTTGCCATTGAATTCCACCAAGTGCTTGAATGTTCCATTGTCGAGACATGATCGTAAATGAGCTTCGTATTCTCTTTGATCCGCGGTCTTTCGTAGCACCACACGACGCTCTCGATCCACAGTAGTTGGGTCCATCAATAACCTCTTTTGACGATTGATCCTGGCTTGGTTATGAAAACATTGGTGATGATACTGCTTGCCGGTCAATTCGATGACTTGAGGGGGATCGTTTGATTCGTGATCAACTGTGGTGTTGGTCATAGTGACGATACTTCTGATGCCAGGATCGCAACCCCAGATGGTGCTATCCTTTGATATCTCGGGTTCTCCCTCTGCGTCCTTTCCCATCAAATCATGTTCCTTCCAGGTGTTCGGCTTTGGCCTTGTGCAGACTAATCCCGCTTTGATGCCATCAGTCGTCAAAAAATGATCGAAATGCTTGTTCGTGCCGCCCACACCTTTCAATAGTGATAAATCGAAGAAACGATCCCAATGTTCGTCCCGTTGTTCCAAAAACGCATTTTTGCCGCCGGTGGGTAACTGATGCCCTCCGAGTCTCAGGATATCATACAGCGCAGCCGTGTCGACTTGTATACTGACTTTTGTGAATGAGGGCTGCGGTAAAAGAGAAAATTTGCGATACAATCCGCTTGGCTGCACGATTCGCGATGGTGCGAATACCCCTCGTTCGATCTTGTCAATGGTGGAATCGACTTTTTCATAAAGGCTTTCCATTGATGCTGGTGTCAAAAGGTCGTAAAGACGTTGTGGAGGGTTGAAAGTGCGACGTTGGATAATCGCGTTTTTGAATTCACACTCGAGTGCCGTCAATGTCCTATTCGATGGCTTTTGTACTTCTGCTTTCCATTTGCCGTATATCTTGGCGACTGTTTTTGGCACCCAAAACTTGGGCGGTGTGTCACATGGTATCTTCACCTTTTGAGGAGCTTCGGCTTCATCCAGATACTGTAGAATGTCGATATGCAATGAAAAAAGGTGCTCCACATTGGCCTTGAGCTTCTTGTACGACATCGGTAATATAGGACCAAGTTTCAAGGTGATGTCCTGGTAAATGTCAAATACGCCATTCCTATACGATAAAGTTGATATAGAAATATGTCACGTATATAGCACGTACCTTTGATTATCAGTAACCGGAACATCGGTGTTCAAAATCGTCCACAATGATTCTGCTGTCTGCTGTGTCTGGAAATCCATATTCTCGTCTTCATCACCATCGTTCCACAATGAGTTGACGATATGCTGTGAAAATCTTTTCAAGGTGTTGTATCCCAGATTGTTCACCATTCCATCGATATGACTCATTTTCAAAGTGAGAAATCGTTCGAGCCGTTTATCGAAATGTAGGAAAATATTCAATCTTGTATTGAGTGCATTCTGGTCAGCTGCATAGGTTAATATCTGTCCCAGATATTCGCGACTGGTGAATGGTTGGTCGACTCTCAATGCATTGTATCGTGTCCATGCTCCCATCAGATATCCGGGCACCATTGGCCGAGGCTTGCTAGGTAGGACGCTTACGGCCTGAAAGCAATCATTGTAGAATGCCGATTGCAATGGGTTCCTTTTACCCTCTTCAGATGAAGTATCCATCATGGCGTCCACATTGTCTGCATGCATGGCAGTGTACAAGTAAGCAAGCTTTGAGGCCTCGAACCGAATGAGCGATACTCGATCAACAGCAGTGTTCATTGCTTGATACAATGTGTCGTCATTGGTGATAGTCCGCAGACCAATATTGATTGTGTATTTTTCCTTAGGTAGGTCCATATCCATAGCCTTTTGCGCTCGGATTGTCGTTTGGTTGTATAGGCACTGAGATGCAGTCCTTCTTTTGTGGGGAGGGAGACCCCCGCAATCACAAAAGCTTTCCTCCTTCCTCTCCTTTTTCTTGACCTCAAACGGTTTTTTTGGCGTCCTTTGAACAACATGAATATAAGCTTAAGGAAAAATAAAATGATTTAATATTACTTTTTTGACTTCTTCTTTGATGGAGATGCAGACATGGGGGAAAATAGACAATGTGGAAAAGGCAAACGGGGAGGGTGGAAAAGGTATGTGGGAAGCTAAATGGGGTGTGGAAAAGGAAAATGATCGTGTCGTTTCCTGTCCCCATCAAATACAAGCTGAATTCAAACTTAGATTGATGCGCATCAAACGAGTGTTAGACGGTTTTAGGTGGCGATCGCCTCTATGAAAGTAATCAACCTCCATGATATCTATTGCAGTAAGATAATTCATGCAAGAACTCGCTCACGTTATTATTTTCTCGCCAGCTCATGAAGTTTTGAATTCATACAGTGATCGAGAAGTGATTCCTTTAGCGTCAACGAGTGTCACATTTTGCCATATATGCAACAATGATGGGGTTATTTTTGGTTCATGATTCTGCGCTTCCTGCTACTGGTATCAGCACCGAGTTTTCCTTTTACTCGATCATTAATACACCCGTGTCAATGATCCCTTGTTTTCTACTCACGACCCACAGGACCAAGACGAAGAAACTATATCCTTACAACTTGTGTCTACGTAAAATTAATGCAAACAACACCTTTGTGATGCTGTACAACAAGATAATGATACAGGCTTACTACTTTTGTGCTCCCATTGTTGAGCCTAGGATTCGTGTATCAACAATGACGCGCATCCCTTATCTTGTATCTTGTGAAGCAACACATCCATGCATTAACAACAGCTTTTTTTTCCCACACGTGGGTATGTGAGTCGAGATACAGATCTTGTTCCTGCTACAACTCAGTGACCACAACACGCTCACCTTTCTCATACTTTTTGAGCTATGGATTCGTGTGTCAACAATGGCACGCTTCCCTGAATCAATACTTTCATGCATCGACAACAGCTTTTTTTTCCTCTCTACACTTGGCTGTGTGAGTCAAGATGTAAGTTTTTACATGACCCCCTTTTTTCTCGTGCTCAATGAGCCTTGCATGCATGTGTCAACAAGTGTCACGCTTCCCTTATCTTGTTTTTTTGTGAACCAATACTTTCATGCATCGATGACAGCTTTTTTTCCCCAACACTTGGCTATGTGAGTCGATATGCAGGTTTTTACATGACCCCCCTTTTTTCCGTGCTCAATGAGCCTTGCATTCATGTGTCAACAATGACACGGCGCCCTTATCTTGTATTCTGTGAACCAATACACTCATGTATCGACAATGACACATCCCTTTTCATTGGACGGAATAAAGCTAGTCTATGCAATTGTTCTCAAGGTACGCAAACAACATGGATCATTTTCTCTCCCTACTCGGGACCCACTTATGGAGAAACGATATAAATATTGGACACGCCCCAATCTTATGCCTCTTTAGATTTATCTTCACACGCACACGGTTCGTATTGGATATTCATTCAAGCTCTGTTTTTGCATGTACTCATTTCAAACATTTCAACTATAGCTGGACATCTCCACTATCACGTCCTCCGTTTTACTGCTGCTGCCACCACCAAGCTTGTCCTCCTCCTCCTCCTATATTCTTTCTCGTCTGGTGCTTTCACCCTACTTTCTCGTTTCCTTTGTCCTCTCTCGCGGTCGTGGATGCTTGTCAGGATGCTTGAGACATTGGGTCAGCTGTAAACCGTCCTCAAGTATTTCTGGAGTACCAAGCACCACAACACACTTCAACAAGACCGCCCAATCATGCTTTGGTGCCCTTACGGGGGGGAAAGCCACGACATGGGTTCATCTTTGATTTACCCTGCATTCTTACTCGAGGTAAGCTGATGATGGGCGGTTCACGTACATGATAACTAACATAATTTCAATCGCTTGGCTACACTCCTTCTCATCCTCTCGCTGGTCTTTCCTTTATTGGTTTCTTTACTTGCTGTTTCCCTTATCGTTATTTGTATCTGTTCTTCTTTTGAAATACCGACAACAGATAGCTTTGTATATTAGTAACGAAGACAAGGATATTATAGTTACTATTCTAAAAGAGAAAATGGTATATATATATAAAGATCATTGTGGACGCATGGATGAAGGAATGGATATGAGTTCTGGGGCTTCTTCCAAAATGAGCATCATCCCCATGAGCATGTGTGGTGCATTATGACAATGCATTGCCCATATACCAGGATTATCCTACAACACCTCATTAGCCCTATGATACAACTACACACGTCGATCCCACAACTTACTGCCAGTATACGGATCTTGCTCCAACCACAGCCAACCTGATCTGTTGCCAAGGTACCGTTGCCATGGATATCTTCAGCTGGATCAGGTCGAGGATACACAAGGGTCACGTCCTTTTGCAATGGATTTGGGACATTACGTATACTACCATCTCGTGCTTCATCATATTCACCAGTACCGTAAGCGATTTCCCAATGTGAATGGCCGTGTGTGTGCCATGGATGGCTGCGACATGGCTCCCCAGGAATATGTGTGGATTGTAACACAAAATCAACAATCTCAAAGTATTGAAGTGGATAGGTGCCAAGATATGGATCATAACCATTGGACGTTTTTGCAGCAGTAGGAGTAAAAATAGAAGGTGGACGACGAGTGTGTTTTGCAAGATCCATAAGGATTGGCGTGCTTGGCTCAACAAAGGAGACATCGTTAATGAACCAACGTGTAGAACCATCAGGCATCTTTTGATCAGTAGCACGTAGTTTCACAGTGCGTGAAGCAGGCCTATACACCACCGGATCAACCCCATGGAGAGGTTCAAGATTTGACCACATCCATTGAGGTGTTTCAGCCACAGGGAAATGAGGCTGATTGCGTGGTAATCGCGTGACAACAGCCCCTTTTTCTTGCGTTTGCACCTGACGCTTACTGTTGTTGCTACTACTACGTCGTCGCGATTCACGCTTGTGATATCGAAGAATAGCCATGCCATTGGAACCTCGACTTACATCCTCAGCCCAACGACGATTGGTGCCAATAGTGTAATCATTTAATGGTTGTGTTGTATGCAACAACACCGAAAATCGTTGTCCAGGTGCCACCTCTAGAAATGGTACTGAATAAGGTTTGATAGGTTCGCCATCCACTTCGATGATAGTAAGGTTATGATGTGCAATGCCAAATCCAAGGGTACGGAAAGTTGACGCGCCAATAACACGAAGACGATACGTACGTCCACGTTCAACATCGATGATTGAGTACCCTTCACAAGATGATGATGATGGATTGCCAATGTTGTGCACTGTACGCCCATTCACTAAAACACTTTGTGCCTCGGGAATCAATTGGAATTGAGGACCCAAAAAGTATTCTTCCAAGGACGCACGGCTCACGTGCCACCATTCACTTAAGCTAATAATACGCTCATCATCATATTTTTCCGAAGGTCCATTTGCTTCGTGGATAATGAAGGGACCAAAAACGGTTTGTTCTTGTAAGCCGACATGTGCGTGATAAAAGTAAGTACCGGCTTGGTTGATGACTCGAAATTGATGCACGTATTCAGCACCTGGTGGAATTGGATGTTGTGTAAGAAAGGGTACGCCATCTGCATCCACTGATCCATATTGACGGATGCCATGAAAATGAATTGTCACGTCGTTTAATCCCGCACCGCTCACGTTGGATGCTGGATGCGATAATGCTGGCAAGAAATTACGCACCGTGATACGCACATAATCGCCCTGCGTAACAGTAATTGCTGGACCAGGTAATTGCTGATTGACAAGTACTGCGTTACCATTATAGTCGGAGCAATCAGGGTTGATTTGCTCCTGTGTAATATTAAGCTCATATTCCACAGGATCATTGCTACTGCTTCCTCGTCGTGCCATGATTGCTGGTGGCAACACCATCATCAACGTAGTCATCACCACGATCCAATGCCTCATGTAAAGTAGTAGTAGCATCTTTACGTGTCCGGAAAGATAGAAAAGAAAGTGACTGAAATGCCAAACAAAAAAAAAGATTCACGGTTGTCATGGCTCTAAATAAACACTACTTTTGGGTTGGATTGTAAAGACAACAGGCAAGGGAGGCTCACTAAATTGCCACCCAAAGGAATAAAATCAAACATTACACATGTCAGGGTAGTAATCAATGATCGTTTACTCGGTATTTCTCCAAATGATCATGCACGTTGTCATCATAAGGCTCGAAATCCAATCCAACGGATGGTTTATAGCGCGTGACCCATCATCATTATCCTATACTCAACCATCACCTCCCGTTTCCAGGAACACTTGTAACCATGGATATGAAATCTCGGAAAAGTCTTTGAGCGTGGGTATGAACTTGTATTGTGTGTGGGTGTGAGTAAGCGTGTACGTGTGTGTGTGTGTATTCTTTTATGGGCTTGGCAATAGAACGGGTGGCAACCACATGCACACACACAAACAAAAGACACAGCAGCCCGTGCGTCTTACCTAACCCTATATCCTTTTACGGAAGGTATCGATCGCCACTTCTCCCACACTTTCCCTGGGCCAGGCTACGACTTTCCATAACGTACGTTCTATAGCGTTAAATACATTACTTGTGTATCTGTAACCCCAATCCTCATTCACACGGGAAAACCTTGAGTGAGCTTTAAGCATTACACGGGAGATCTATTACCACACACAAAACCCCTTGCAGCTGCATGATCGCTCTTTTTTTCTATTGATGCTGAGATGCTGCAAGAAAAGGGGTCACTGCTCAAACCTGCTTCCATTGCGGAGAACACAAGATTACAACTATTGGGGATTTGCTCACATTGAATTATAACCGGACATGTCAAATGGAGCTATATCATACCGCTGAGTGGTGCATCATTGCGGAGATCTACATGGAACAACAATCTTATCCATTATCAATGATGTTATTATCAAAATGACAATGTACAATCCTATGCTAGCTTGTATGTGCTCCTTTCCTACATGCAGCTATCTTGTCCTCGGTATGCAACCTAATGCAAAAAGAACAACACCTTATACATACATTCAACAAAGGAAGAGCTATTCATCCGAAACGAAGAACTCAGTGTTGCACACCCAGCTGGAGGCGGAGACCAATGAGCCATCCAAAAGGCTCCCTGGGTCTATAGTCCTTCCCCGCATTTCAGCAACAAGTTACCCTCTTTACCAGTTTTGGCAGTGTTTCTGTTTCATGGGAAAATAAAGTAAAAGGATCAAGCGGAACTTTTAGCTTCCACGTTCTCTTCCCCACTTTTTATCATGTCCACAACAGAAACAACTTTAACGGACACGTCAATGAATAATGATGACTTGGCAAACGCATTGCTTCAAAAAGTACCAGCAACAACAGAATCCAAAGGCGATGGCCACCATGGTGAGCAACCTGTCAAGATACGCAAGAAACCAGGCCGTAAGCCCAATCCAGCATCGCCTGCACTGCGTAAGGCACAAAATCGCGCTGCACAAAGAGCCTTTCGTGAGCGTAAAGAAAGACATTTGCGTGAACTAGAGGCCACTGTTAAGCAAATGCGAGAAGAACGTGAGCAACTTCAAGCTGAAAACGAGCAACTCAAGCATGACTCGGATGTGCTCAAATCCGAAAACTGGTATCTCAAGGGCATCGTGCTTACCTTGCAGCTGGTCTGCTATCGACACAATTTGGTGATTCCACAACATAGTCCATACATGAATGAGGAGGCATTGGGGATGTTGGCACAATCCATTCCCGAACCTATTGCGGCCTATATTAGTGCCAACGCTAATAACAAATTACCCATCCCATCCCGGTGGCAAAATAATACTACTACATCATTCGAGCTCACTGGTGGTGCTTCGATGGCTCCCAAGAAACCACGTAATCGCTTCTTGTCACAAGGATCCATTGTTATCACCAAAGATGGTATTCAATCACTGCCAAAGTTGCAAGAAGCACCCCGTTCATTTCCGATTGACAATAACAACAACAACAACGAGGCATTTTCTGATCCTGAAATTGCTTTGCCCGCTTTATCGCCTGTGATGCCACAAGTGCCTTCAAGCCCACCACCACCCACCACGCAACAACAACAACAACCCATACGCATGCAGCCACCTAATCCACCACCACCACCACCATCATCATCACAGCATGAAGATACCATCACATCCAACCTTGCTGCTATTCAAATTTTACGTTTACGCTTGCGTCTTCAATCGGTGTGCCAGCAAATTGATACACAACATTTTGCAATTCAACCTACGGTCTTACAGGTAAGGAAAAGGAGGATAATAGAAAAGGATGGGAGATGATGGTTGACATGTATTGTCATTAGTTGACGATTCCTCATGACCCACGTATTGATCTCATCCCTACGCCCCATATGCGTGATCGCATGATTCTCTTCCGTGACCTATTTGATTTGGATGATTGCCTACGATGTCTTATCGGCAATTCAACGTTCCATGGAGGTGATCCTGCCGTGCCATCCAACTGGCAGCTCCCACCTGAATTCTTTGACAAGTTTTGGTTCTTGACTACTGATTTTTCATTGCAACGTATCACAAACAAATGGCGCAAGGCTCAAGGATTGGATGAATTGCAGCAGCAGAATTCAAACGATCATGTCAGCAATAATGCCACCGGTGGTCAATCTTTACCCGACATGTCTGAGCTAGCCAGTTTCTTTTTCCCGTCAACACAACAACAGCAACAACAAACATCATCATCCTCATTCTCATCCTCATCATCCAGCAGCATCAGCAGCAAAAGTAGTAGTGCCGATGAGGGTGGTGATGTATTTTGCTCGCCTATTCAGCTCACCCATCATAGCGGGTACAGTGGCAAAAGAGGAGATGACGATTATACATATGGTGATATCGTGTTTGGAGATAAAGATGTCGTCATGGGAATGGATGTTTGCCCACCTTGGGATGATGCTCTTATGTCGGCTTCCCCCACGGATCAGGATTATGGTATGTATTGTCATTTTTTGGAGGGAGGTTTTTGAATGAGGAATCTAATCTCTTTGTTTTCCTTTTTAGACACGCTTATGGAAAGCCTGATCCACACCGAAAACGAGTAATACCAATTCATAATCTTCATTCGATCATCCCCAACAACACCCTTCATCTTCTTTGTCTTCCTCTCATCACCCTATCTATGTATGTAAAATAATCGTTCCTCCTTTTTCTCATTTGCACCTGCAAATGCTGTACATGTTGTTCTATAAATATCATTCATTATTATGTGTATCCTTTGTCATGAAAAGAAATTGCAGTAGTGTGTATATTAATGCAGAATGTTTGATCTATGTGCGGAAGAGGAGATAGAGGGAGAGAATGAATGTGTGTGAGAGTGTGTGTGTTGCATATGGTACAGTCGGGTGGAAAAAAGGGGAGATGAGGGAATTTAAGAAGAATTGTTACTGCTGCTGCTGCTGCTGCTATGGAGTCGTCGTAAGAGAACCCGCTCTTCATCGATTTCATGCTTGCTCAAATGGGGTATGTGCCGATCGGCTAAAGCAAGTTGATACACGCGATTGTAATCATACATGGGTCCTTGTTGGTTGCCACGATCCCATCCAAGTGCAAATGCACTGCTGATCATCCGTAATAGAAATTCCTCGCGTCTTATCTTGCTGTTCTTGTTACGTTGGTAATCGTAAGCTGCATCCTTGATAGCACTCTCCAATGATCGATCCGGTGAGTTGTTATCAAAGAGATAGGCATTGTACTCTTCACGACTTGTGACAATAGGTGCATGGGTTGTTCGATCACGTATCACACGGACATCTCGTTCTTGTTGTTGCATGGATGATGGACGATCGATCAAGAATTCCTTTAGACCACCAGCACCAGTAGAAATGACGGGTGTACCAAACAACAAGCCTTCCGCTGCCACAAGTCCAAAGCTCTCGGTCACACTTGGCACATACATGAAATCAGCAGCTGCACGACAAAGAGTGAGCCATCGACGCTGTTGTGAAGCAGATGACAACACCACTACATTCTCTGGATACTTGTCTTGTAACGCCTTGACCCATTTAAGTGGATAGTTGTTGGGTTGTCCAATCACCACAAATTTCATGTCGTTCTCCACAAAATGATGTGCTGCCTCTTCAAATGTCTCGAGTCCTTTGTTGTATTGAAATCGGCCAACAAAGAGCACCACAGGTCGTGTGAGATCAGCTTCCGATAACACCTTGCGTCGAATCAAATACTTTTTGGCCTGATCCTTCGCATATAATACAAAGTCTTTGTTGTTGGTTGATAAATGCCATGATGATTCCTCTCGTTGAGCCATTGAGTTGTTTTGATGTGATTTGAGCATGTCCAATGCATATTCGGAAAAGACGGCACGGCGTTGGATCAACACCTTGTTGGAAAATGGATCAAGCGCACCATAATCAACACCATTGGTGATACCGAAAAATCGCATTTGCTCCGCCTTGCGTAGAATACCATCCATCACAAATTCCTTGAGATAGAAATCATCACGACCTTCAACAATATCCTTGGCCATTTGACGACTGACAAAGGTGACAACATCCGCATAATCGATACCAAGACTGGACATGAAAGTGCGTTGATCACGTGTGTAAGGTTTGAGGGCATCTGTGTCTTCATTGATGTCATTGAAGAACCTGGCGGCATTGGTATAGCGGATCGAATACTGTAATTCATCAAGATAATCGTGCATCGTGTAGACAATGGCAGGCGTACGTGCACCCAATTGATTACGTCGTTCGAAATCACGCATGTATAAGGCTGTGTAAGCATTGGTAGCACCGTGAATATGGATGACATCCACGTGTCGGCTGGCCATCTGAGTAGGTGCAAATAGCGGCGTCTCATCAGCTGCAGCTGCTTGATGTGCAAGGAATTCGGCAGCGGCTTTGGTGAAATACTGATCCTTCCATTCCTGTGGCAAATCCTTTGGTGTCGAATAAATGTTTTGTACTTTGCTGGCACGAAACGCCTTGTTGAATGGCTTCCGGTTGCCAGGTCCAATCAGGTAAACAGGTACTTGTTCACTCGCTGGGATCGGAACTTGCATTTCCAATTGCTGCTGCTGTTGATAGTGTTCCAATGCTTCATCATAGGTCATATTCACCATTGCACCATCCACCCATGTAGCGTTGATAATTGGACCATCATCCAAGGTCGTGGCTGCTATGGTGATATTTGGCTGAGGCGGTGGCGGTGGCGGATTGAACACGTGCATCATCTTCCACACGCGGAATTCAACAGGCACCAATCGACCCTCATTATCGCGAACATCCACCACGAGATCTGTCACTCTATCCACCTTGTATTTCTTCTTGATGTATGAATAAAATGGCATCACCACAGCTGCATTGACTGTCCCAGATCGTTGCTGTGCTGCCGCCAGGGCAGTGACAACCATTCCCATGCCACCCATGGATGCCACACCAAACTCTTTGGTCACATGATAAATAGTTGCCCCTTGTACAAGTGATGTAGTGGTGCTGCTGCTCCTGGTTACGTATTGCGTATCATCCAAGTGTCGATATTGCATCTTTGGAAATTCTCGTAATGCTATAATGCGTGGCACAAACCAGAACGGTAAGAAACTTGTCTAATGTCACACAAAATCGATTCTTATTTCTTACCTATGCGGATGGATGCCGTTTTGCTATGTAAAAGACGACTGCCAACAAGGACACCCACAAATTGAATTACACCAAGCAAGACCATGAGAACGAATAAAACATGCCACCATCGCCATCTTCGATCATATTTCGAAAAGAATGAACGTGAACGAGTAGGCCGATCATGCGTTAAAGGAAGTCGATGATTGGATGGTCTACGTCGTTTCCATACAGGAGGCAATGCTGAAGAAGACAATGGCGATTGGGTGCAAGTGATTGTAGAAGAGGAAGAAGGGATGGTGGTAGCTGTCCACGCGCCAGAATTTCTTCGATGAAAGCCAGTGGTTGTGATGCTGTACATGTCGCCGCGTAGTCCATTAGGCGGCGGTGGCGCCATTGTAGTGGGGTAATGAGTGGAAAGGGGTTTGTTGGTACCTGACACACACACACACGGATACACCGAGAGAGAGGTGGAAGATATAAAAAGAAAGAGAGAAAGAGAGAAAAAGGAAGGAAAAGAACTACTGCTTGCACTGCCCTGTTTCTTTTTTCAACATCAGCATCGTTTCCAGTTTCACCGTTCCTCCTTGTTCTAAACGCCCATTGGATGATGGTTATTTTTTGTTCACCTCCAAAAGGGAGAACCTTTTTCTTTTACGCACTAAAACACAATGATCGTCGCCATGGCCTGGACAAGCTTCCTCTTTTCGATTGCAATCCCTTTGTTAGGTATAACAAACAAGGTTGACTGTAGTTAAAGCTGCATTGGTGGCCAATAATAAAGCATCCATTGGTGTAACCCAAAATGTGTCTCCATCATCATCACTATGGTGTCAATCTCAACTTTGAATACAGGCTTCTTGAAGTAACATTGCTAACATGACCAACTCTAATGCACAAACAAGCACCTTGGAGTCATTTACTACTAGGCTTGGTCTTGGATGGCAAATAGCTAAAGTCACGCCACAATGGGTTGTCGTCGTAAAAGATGATTTGACGATCCCAAAGGAAAAGGGTTCTCGACACCCTGCGGAGTCATCATCGGGCCTCTTTGCAAAAAAGAACTCATATTACTGTTGATATTGAATTCATTATGCATTATAGCAAAGACTTCTTGGTTTTTTTTTTTTGCCTAGATTAAGTAAATTTCTCAAGAAGGCCGCCATGACCATATTATTGTGTCCCGTTGATGATGCACGGTCTCCATCAGGTTAACGTTCTCGACCATCTTGGCAAACTAAAATTACGCTAGTACATTGTAGTTGTTATCGCTTGCCTATGTATACCCCGAACACGTCTTTTGTTGGGGTGATAACAACAGCTCGGGTAATAGAATGACAGCTGTAGTAGTGATGATGTTAATCCTTGAATTGATGCTGCATATGCTTGTGGTGGTCCACCCCAACATGGCTTTCATCCACCCTACTACACCGCCTATGACAGCTTTAGATTACTTTACATCATGAGCAATATGGGTTTTAATGGGCTCTACATCATATCACAGCATCCATGCAGTAGTAGAGCAGGTCTCTCAGCTGTCTCTAGGACAATGTGAGCCTCCCTTGTAGCATAATATCAACAGGTTTAAATACATATCCTCATTATACAATGTTCACAAAGGTACTTGTAGACATGATTTTTTTCATCCACTGTATTTGGCGTTAACAACAAACCTTGAGAAGGTGACTCTACATCTAAACTAATTAACCCACGGTTCTGCCCCCTGACTTGAAAGGATATTGCCAAACGCTCGGACGAGCAACCTATTAGGTATGAGAAGCCCAACATTTAGATGCCTTTGGGAAAACGGCTAGATGATCAAAGCATCCTTAGGAATGGTTTGTTGATGATTTGAATGTTGCATCACGTACTTTTGGCCAAAAAATATTTCCCGCTTCATCAATCATTCTGGGATTGGCTAGTAAAAATTGACTACAATGTTGATATTGCTATAGGTAATGTTGGCTGGCAACATCGACCCGAGATTGCGTTTCGGCATATGCTCTTTCATTCAGTGTATGGCATGGTTTGTGTGTTGACTAGGATACTAGGATTGCATTGATGATGGCTGTGCAAAATCCATCATCTTGCCACAAATCGGGTTTGGTTACATGACCGTGGTATCATTTAACAAAGCGAAGCCTTCATTTCACGAGTAAGGAACAACATGGTGGTCTTGACAATGATCGAAGACGATATAAAAAAGAATCAGCTATTAGCATTTCAACCTTGGGATACATGTAAAAATGCCGACCATGACTCCAGCAGAAACCACCACGTGCATGAAATATGTTCCATGACGACGAGCAATAATATCAATGCAGCATCCCTACTAGCTTAAACAATAGCCATTCATGCTATGCATCCTCATAATCCCGGGTGTGGTTCTCTCTAGGGATTACCTGAATAGGGTATAGGTGGGTTGCCTGAGACATAGGTAATACTTTGTGCACCAAGCTTCTTTACCAGTGAAAGCACAATTAATGATTAATAAAAGAAAGAAATCACCATGTGGCAAAAAAGATCTGCATCGAGTGTTCATGCGTTGAATTAATGCTGCGTAATATTGGGGTTGACTTACCCCTGAATAGCACACGGGTCATTAACTGATTATTGGGAATCACCACTTGTTGAGTGTGTGTGTGTGTGTGCCTTGATTGTTTGAAACATGCATCCCTTTCATGCAGGGTGGAAGTTTTCCTTGTTGGATAGCTTTCTCCTTCCCACACACATTCCCCCATGCTACTACGCCTACTATTACCACCCTATCTTTATGATAATGTAGGTGTGTATAGGTGTATACACTAGTATCCTTTTCTCCCTTAGCACCTTGTACTCCCGTTGTTGTTGTATACTTTGCATTGCGCATCACAAATCCCGACGGCCAAGGTGCCTCTGTTTGTCACACCTAAGCACCAGATGTGGGGTGAGATGCTACCGAGCCGACTCATGTATGGTAGACGACAGCAAGTGCAGCAGCAATAATAGCAGCAGGCGTTTGGGATCTGTACTTGACTAGGGCGCACAGAATGCTTGCCATGCAGACGCCACCCATTCCTTTTTACTTGTAACCCTCTCTCTCTCTCTTCCTTCTCTCCTTTCTCTTTTTCTTTCTTTCTTTCTTTCTTTTCTTTCTCCTTTCACTGCTTGCTTTCTCTACGATAGCATAACACAGAGCCATTTCATACTTGGCCATGTCAAAAGTTCCAGCAATCAATACCCAAGTCCAACGTCAACGTGCTTCCCAATTCACTTCCGAATCAGCACCCGGGCCACTTGACCAAGACAATGTAGCATTGCATAAAGACACAACACTTTACGAGCAAGACGAGCAAGATGACTTGGACGAGGAAGACGAAGACGACGACGATTCAACGTTCACTTCTTCTCCCAGTATCCCTGACGAGAATATCAATTTCGACTTGGTGTACGCGTTACACACATTCGTAGCAACCGTAGAGGGACAAGCATCCGTTTTCAAAGGAGACGCCCTGACATTGCTGGATGACTCCAACTCATATTGGTGGCTCGTTAGCGTTCTCAAAACATCCGAAGTGGGTTACATCCCTGCCGAGAAT
This sequence comes from Lichtheimia ornata, assembly GCF_029851405.1. NCBI lineage: Eukaryota > Fungi > Mucoromycota > Mucoromycetes > Mucorales > Lichtheimiaceae > Lichtheimia > Lichtheimia ornata. The sequence continues at coordinate 70,622 of NW_026695386.1, forward strand.
ATTGAGGTACCTTTTTGATTCATTTAATATTGAAGGGTGTTAATTTATGTACTCTATTAGACTCCATTTGAGCGCTTGGCACGACTTAACAAGCATCGTAATGTCGAGGTTTGTCAATATTGGGGATGAGTTGTTTATCATCTTGTTAAAACATTGCTTATCATAGGTGACTGCAATGGATCAAGCAGTGCATTATATTCCTCAAGCATCCAAGAATAGCACGGCGACTGGTAGCAAGATGCCGAAACGAAGGGTGACCATGAATAAGGATTTGAATGTTCAAGTACAGATCATCTTGGTGGGTGATGATGGAGAGCAACAAGTTGGAGAAGCATACGAAGAATGGGAGGAAAGCATGGTGACCGAATGCAGTGATGATGATGATGACGACGACGACGACAATGATTTTGAAAGCATGGATGAAAAGGAGCAAGAACAAGACGACATCGGAGTTCATCATGATTCTTTGCAGCACCGTGCCTCACATCAGGAGAGTAGTACCACAACCGCAACAGCAGCATCGGTGTCACAGCAACAATCATTACCTGATAGCAACACCACAACATCGTCTAATTCTTCTACCTCATCCACTTCTACGCCACCTAATGCAATCTCGACTCCTTCAACAATCAACAACAACAACAAACAGCCTACTTCAGGAACAACAACAACACCAGTGGGTTCATTATGGCGACTATTTTCTCGGGGCAAAAAGGATAACAATATCAAGCCCAGCTCTGTTATTCCCGCTCGTGTCTCATCGGAAGATGCCGATAGTGGATCCGTTTCTTCACTTGCCTCTTCGGTCATATCCGAAGATAGAACAGCCCCTCGCAACCATCATGCAACAAGCAGCAACAACAACAACAACCAACTTGCTGTCCTCCGTGTATTTGCAGGAAACGTCAATGTAGGGGCCATGTATCACTCCATGCTAGTTGATGAGAATACCAGTGCCGAGCAGTTATTGATCCAAGCTATGGAACGCTTTCATATTGCACAAATTGAAAACAAGGCTTCAGGTGGTGGACGATCATCCTCTCGTACTATTACACCTACCAATGGTAGTGGAGTGGAATATTATTTGACAGTCAAGCCCATGAATGGAGGTAAAGAGGAGGAGGAGGTTTTCTTGAATGCATGTATAGGGTTATATAACAAGTATTCTTCTCCTTTTAGATGAAGTGACATTGGCACCACAAGATAAACCATTGGCCATCTTTCGCTCTATGACTGATCAGCTGACAACACCCATGCCATCATTGGCACATGTCAAAAAGTTCTCCCAGCAATTTGCATCATCGACTTCTTCCACTGATTCTCGAAGATCGACCTTATTACATCAGCGACAGCAACAACATGGCAGCGGAGAAGATTCCATTATTCGATTCTATTTGCATAAACGTATTCGACGAGTCAACGAACGCGAAGGCCAAGTGTATGTCAAAGTGTCACTGTATACCAACAACACCAACAAACAAGGCACCACCGCTACCAGCAACAACAACAACAGCAGCAGCATCCCATCAGCATTTTCAGCAGCCAAAAGTTTGAGGCGTAAAAAGGTTGAACCAAGTGAAGCTGCTCGAGAACGCATTGACAAGTTGATTGCCGTATCATCCACTGTGACGATTGCTGATCTCACTGAAATTGCTCTTGACAAGTTTCATATTGTTCCACATGGAGACAATGATCATTATCGCATGGCAGTTTCAACACAACATACCCAAGGTAAGTAACGACATCACTTTACCAAAGTCTTCATTATGCCAAGTTGCTCACATGTTTTTATAATAGAGAAATCACTCAATCCTTCCACCAAAGTGATCGAAGTCTTGCATGATGATGCACCTGGCAGTACCCGAGACAATGGAGAGAAGCTCTTCACACTACGAAAGATGCATGGCCCATCTCGATCATCCTCTCGTGAAGGACAACAACGATCTTTACAACATGCACTCAAGACAACAACAACATCACGAGTAAGCAATCATCAGCAAGGCCGGTCCTCGCCCATTCCTGTTACTCAACTTGATACCAAAATACGCGATGTATTACAACGAGTGGATTCAGCACTTGAACAACTTGGCCATGACAATAACAACAACAACAACAAACGAGCTGGATCCTCAAGCAATTCATCATCATCATCATCATCCCCCATATTAGCTGTGGCACGTAATCCCGAAGGAGGTGTGGATATGATCTTGGCGCATGGTGCCCTTATCAGCAAACCATTGGCTCGAAATCAGACTCAATACTCATTACTCGCCAAGGTGCCTGACGAAGATCGACTGTGTCTTGCTGCACAAAAGGTTGTTCAATTACCAAGCCAGCGAGCTGTCAGCACTCAGTTGAAACATGTGACAGAGCAAGATCTCGATTCACTTGCACGATTTGCTACTACCTACATTGATACCCATGATCGAAGCAAGATCAGCCGCAAACCCTTGGTGGCTACTACTAGTAGTGCTACTCAAGGCCTTAATGAGGATCCCAATTCAGCACCATCATTAGACGTCCTAGGTGGAAACGGTGGACAAATGTCGAGCATGGATGATTTGGAAAAGGTAACATGATTGATCATGAACCACTACACACACAGTTATGACATTGGAAGCTCATTGTGCATTTGATGATAGGAATTCCAACGCATTATTGCCGCTCATGCCTTTTAGGTTACACGATTTTACCCCAAGACAAAGATGATCATGCATCTGCTGTAGAATACCTTTTCAATAACATTATTCAAATATCCAAGAAACAATATATATATATATACTATGTTCATCATTCAAAGACAGCTACAATGACTTTTTCCCTCTACGTAGTTGGGTCATTTCTTTGTTATATATATCATCTTGGCTATAAACTGTGCAACCTGCAGCCATATACTAGCCCAATCGCCGGATTCGGAGTGTACTTGACGTCCCGTGAGAATTGGTCTTGTCAATGGGAATAGAACCATTGTATGGCTTGCTCCACAATTTAAAGGTAGCGAGCATGCTTGGGCTACTTTACACGATAAATGTTCATATATAGCATCGTTGTTATAGCCCTATTGGTAAGTACGCACAACCTAATGGAATGATGATGACTATAATATCACACATCTCAAACTCCTCTATGAATACGCCAACAAAGCATTTTCGCACGAAGTATTGGTGCGATGTACCGACCAGCATCGTTATGTAATATACAATCTGGCCTGAGAAGAAGTATGTCCCATTCACTGCCGCCCTAATACCCTCCACTCTACTCCTTCATATTTGATCTTCTTTCTCCCATCCCTTTTTTCTTTCTTCTTTTCACAAAGACTTCACTCCAACACCATGGTGACCTTGACAATGGATAAGCAGACAATCGAAATCCCAAATGATGTGCCTGGCGAGTCGCGTAAGTGATATCTATGGCTTTTCCTTGTCTCCCACCCATTTTTTCTTTCATTACTAAAGCTATCCATGTAGCGATTTTGAGACGCACACCTGAGTTGATGGATTCATTTGTGCCTGGTATCAACAATCTCTATGATCTCTTTTATAATGGTAGGTTGATGAACAATTCATTGCGTGTCAAGGTGGGGAGGGAAGGATCTAAAATTAAAGCGACGATACAATTTTAGGCTACAAGCTATCTCGCGACCAACCATGTCTTGGAGAAAGACCCATTCTCGATCGAACAACGGGTGAACGCGCCAAGCATTTCGAATGGCAGACCTATGAACAAGTTGCTGAACGTGTGGACAACTTTGGCAGTGGCCTTAAGCATGTGTTACAACAAATCGGTGAGACGCGTCCCAAGCAGATCCCCATTGGCATTTGGTCCGTGAATCGTCCTGAATGGCATATCGTTGACTGGGCATGTGCTGCTCACAGTCTTTATGTGGTGGCTCTCTATGATACATTGGGTCCTGATACGGTGGAATACGTGGTGAATCATGCTGAAATCCAAGTCGTTGTATGCAGCAAGGAGCACGTTACCGACCTCCTCAAGCTCAGAAGCAAGCTACCTCAACTCAAGGCTATTATATCGTTTGATACATTGGAGAAGGAACAAAGTCAAGCATTGCATGCATGGGCTGAAGAGAAGGACTTGTTGTTGGTGGAATTTGCAAACGTTGAACAGCATGGCAAGGAGAAGCCTGTACCCCACAATCCAGCTCAACGCTCTGATCTCGCTTGTATCATGTACACTAGCGGCACCACAGGCAAATCCAAGGGCGTCATGCTCACTCAAGGCAACTTTGTGGCAGCTGTCAGTGGAGCTATCTACAATGTCAAGTCATCTCCAGCTGATGTAGGCATATCCTATCTTCCCCTTGGTAAGTAATAAGAAAACGCGTGATGAAATGGGAACTGGTATACTTACAACAACATTGTTAAATAATAGGCCACATCTATGGTAAGATTGTAATGGATGAAAATGCCAACGATGGATCATGACTTATACAAAATGATATCACAGGTCGAGTGGCGGATGCATTTACAGTGGCAGGTGGAGCGAGTTTGGGTTTCTTCAGTGGAAAGATCGACAATCTTTTCGAGGATATGCAGATTTTAAAGCCAACACTCTTCAACACGGTGCCTCGTTTATTGAATCGTATATACGCTGGTAAGCTTTTTTACAAAAGAAGGAGAAATACAACGGTATTCATCATGAGTGACATTTACAGGTATTGTACAAAGTACACTTCAAGCACCAGGTATGATGAAGAAATCCCCCGCGTCATAAATATGGAATAGCTCACTGAGAATTGCCCATGTAGGACCAAAAGGAGCGCTTTTCCGCAAAGCTATTGCTACCAAATTGGAGAATCTTGAACAAGGCAAAGGCACGCAACACCCTGTGTACGATCGACTCTTATTTGACAAGGTGCGTCAGGTGCTTGGTGGTCGTGTACGCTTCATCAATACTGGTGCTGCTCCTTTGGGCAAGGAAGTTATGCAACTTTTACGTGTCACACTACTTGCAGATATCCGAGAGTCCTATGGGGCCACAGAAAGCAATGCGACACTTACCATGCAGATCGAAGGAGATCCGAAGCCTGGTTGTATTGGCATCCCTGCTCCTTGCAACGAGATGAAATTGGTTGATGTGCCCGAGATGAATTATCTAACCACCGACAAACCATATGCACGCGGTGAGATTTGTGTACGAGGTTATAATGTCAGCTTGGGATATTACAAAGATGAGGAAAAGACCAATGAGGCTTTTGACAAGGATGGATTCTATCACACGGTAAGGATATTCATCATGATGACTATATGCATGATTCTCATTTATGCTGTATAGGGTGATATCGGCATGATTGATGAGCGTGGAACCTTCATGGTGATTGATCGCAAAAAGAACATCTTCAAGCTATCTCAAGGCGAATACATTGCACCTGAAAAGATTGAAAACATCTATGCACGTGATATTCTGGTGTCGCAGATCTTTGTATACGGCGATTCTGTGCAAAGCTGTTTGGTGGCTATTGTCGTACCGGATCCACTTGAACTCGGCAAATTGGTCCAAGAAAAGCTGCCCAAGTTCGCATCGCTTAGTTATGAGGAGTTGTGTAATAACCCCGAGGTTCATATCGCTGTCCTTGAACGCATGACGGAGAACGGCAAGCGAGCTGAAATGCGTGGATTTGAATTCGTCAAGGCTATCCATCTCGATTCAAAGCCTTTCACTGTCGAAAACAACCTGCTTACACCATCGCTCAAACTTAAACGACCCGAAGCTCGCAAATTCTTCCAAAAGGAGATCGAACAGCTGTACCAAAAGCTCGCCAATCCATCAGCTGGCAGTGCTGCTCGTTTATAAAGGATGGTGGTTCAACATGTGTGAGAAGTGGTTCCCACTAGGCATAGATGATCTATTATTACTTGACGACTAAGCCATTGAATAAACCCATAAACGATGTACCTTTAGCAAGCTGCCTACGTATTCTTCTTCTATTAGCATTTACACGTCGATGATACATGCTAACTTGATGCACGTGATCCATTGCTCTATCGTCTGCAAGGCAAAAACGAGACTATACTTATATTACCTACAACAAAAGATCCTTGTAGCAGGCTTGTTTTTGGTAAGATCACTTTCTGGTCAACCACGACTTCCATTTTTATGTATGAACAACACTTCCCATGCACGTATACGGAGTGATGTACTCTATCTTATGACTGTACTAGCTCAGTCAAATTAGCTCGGATCAAGAAACTTGGATGATGGAAATGCTCGGCTGGAGCAGGAGAATCGTTCACATGCATTGGTTTGGGCAACAATGGTGAATGGGAGGAATGGGCTATTAGCTCGCTGTATATGGACTATTGTGGATAGCCATAAAGTATAATCCATCAATCCTTCCAGTCATGCAAAGTAGCTGTGTTACACGAACACGACCCTCTGCATCTTTGGCTCTGGCAGGGTCCACCTACTTGACAATGAACAAAGACCACTCTTCATATAGCATCACGCTTACAAACATAAAGGTACCTGTATCTCCAAACTTTACAATGAAACGTGGGCTCTTTAATAGATCAACGTGCTTGTCGGGTTCAAAGGAATCTTGTGTCAAAGTATGAAGTTCATCGTGGGCGATCCCAGATTTCGCAATGTCGCTACCAGCCAAACTGGATCTGGGGGTCGACCTCTTCGACGACGACGACCAAAAAATATTTTTTGGGCTGTTTGCGACATTGAACTTGAAACTTTCACACAAGGTGCTGTTGGCCAAGCCGAGCCCATTGCTCTATTCAAAACCCCACGTTTCATTGTAAAGTTTGGAGATACAGTCACCTTTATGTTTTACCTATGCTGTAAGCGTGGTGGAGTTGCTTTCTCCTAATGGATGGTGTCGGCTGCATTGACGGAAAGATGAAGAGCTGAGCGAAATGGCACGTGATGGTTACACAAACACGTCCTTGATAGGTTGGTGCACAAATGGATGATGATGATGATTGCTTTTAGGAAGGTACGCAAGTAAACAAGGTCCAATAAAGAGGATGTATCAAGGTGACGGCCTATATATGCGTATTTATTATGGATGGATGCATATATCTATGTTGGGTGTGTGGGAGTTGAGCTGCATAAATGATGCGCACGGGCCTAATTGATGCCAGCTCGGGCCAAAGTAAAATCATGAATAGCTTGATTACCATGGCTACGCTCAAGAAGACTCTCTAGTTGTAGCTATTCAAATTCATCCAAGTGTTATAGGATACACTTGATGTACACATTAACAACAGCAGCTGTAGTTGGCGGGGGATGACTTGGTTGTATAAATTCAGGTCGCCAGGGGAACAAGAAAAAGAGCAGCGTCTTCTCCTTTTCCGTTTCACAGTGTAAGGTAAGGTTGTGTCCATATACAAAGTACAAAGCCTTAACTGCTGTCATGACCTTCCATGCACAGCGTCAATGAGTGAACAGGTGGTCAATGGCGACACTTTCCAGTTGCAGACATTCAATACCACGTACACGCACGATCTACCCATGACTGCAGCTTCCCATTCCCAACACAACATGTACGTTCAATCGCTACATTACTTTATTACATATAATTGGCTGCTGTGATACTAAAAGTTCATTTGTAGGTTATCGCTGGTGTATAGATCCAAAGGGACGTCGTGTGTATTCTTCTTTCCATGGTTGACAACAAGGGGATGTCCCTAGCACTCCTTTACATTACTTCTTTGGGTATGGTGACAAGTGAAGCAGATGTTACGGTTGTCATCTTACGCTGCATTTGTTATAGCTTGAACTTGTTGGATGATGGTACCTGTGGCAGAAAGCAGATATTTGATCTCAAAGTACAAGTCATGGTGTGCATCGTTTCATTGGTACGCATAGTATTGGATCTACAAAACAAGTGCTGTTGATTAATGAGCCTTACAATGAAACAGCAGCTGAAGCACAATATGGTTGGCATGGAGATACACTTGTTTGGGGAGCAAGGATGCTATTGGAAAATACCTTGAGGTAAAAAGGCGTTCATCCCGGAATGGTCACGTGCAAATGGATTTAAAGAAGGTATGCAAATGTTGGCAGGATCAAGAAGGCCTTTCCTACGTCATATTACCATTGCCACTTAGCACTTCAAGGGTGTCATCATTGTCCTCTATTGTTTCGGGGAGACGACCATGTTGCTTTAGCGGGAGTCGGCGCCATTCACTTGCCTAAATTGCATCCTCTGTTCGTGTACGATGGATTACCAAGAGGACGGCGACAATGTCTTTCTTGTGTGACTTGGACAACATCTCGGAAGAAGATACACGCATGTCAAAAATGCTATCACGCAAGCCGGCGTTTGGATACAATCAATCACACCAAGGCTCTTCAGACTTATCACTGATGAAGATGCCACACCAATTTATCAGTCTATCAGCATTGCCAGCAACTCTTTTCTCCTTGTTTGTGATTACAGTAATGCCCACGCCCACCATGCAAATATGGACAAGGTGAATGTTGTCGCCCATCGTTTTACTCCCACACATCTCTTTCTTCCATCATACTACTACTCTTTGATTGCTGGAACCTCAAAGCCCTTGGTAAGTATCATTGTGGATGGACCTCTTTCTGAGCGATCCATGTACTCATATTGCGATGATCGTTAGCCTTTCATTGTTATCCTACTTCCATTCTCTTGTTGTCATTGTGATATTTGGCTCTTTGGATAAGGTAAGATCCTGATCATCTTGCTTGAATGAAGCATGTACTCATATCCTTTTTTGATTTAGCTACCTCTCGAGATATATGCAACGCTGGATGAGATTGCGCGCCGCAACCCACATTGGGGGGGGGTGATATGACAGCTTCAGCGTCTTTTACTGATGGCCCAGTGTCAAAGAGGTTGAAGCATAACAAAATGGAGGTTGCGGATGTTCAATCGTATTCCTTGGTGATCGTCGCGCCTTATCCAAGCACAC